>NC_133236.1:6394664-6694664 GCF_040436345.1 Pagrus major
CAACTGTCACTAATGCTAAAGTAGCTCCTCAGGAATTTAGGCAGTTATATTTCTAATTTTGACAGTCTAAAAGGTGACAACACATTAGTTAAGGTTGTAAGGACAGTGACTGTTGGTAGTTGTTAATTTTGTTGGAATAGGCTGATTTCTAATGGTATGGGTTATTGTTGTGCAGATGATATAGATAATTTAGCCAACATGTGCTAATGACAATTGTTGCTTGTTGCCATAGCAATGGTAACTATGCAAATTTCCTGCAGCCTGATGGAGAAAAGTGGCCACGTCGGCGCAGCCTTTCAGCCCTTGAAAGTCCTTCAGCTGACTTCAAAGAGTCTGGTCTTGCTTTTCCTTTTGTTGCAGAGCACCTGGGATGGGTAACAGAGGGCAGCTGAGTGCTTACCGTATACTCAGCTGTTTTAAAAAATGTTTTCCACAATCTGGCAACTACCAAGACTCTTGATCACTGAGGAAACACAGATACCATGTGATACCAAAGGCCGCTATGTCAACGGCTCACAAACCTTGTTAGAAGCTGGAACCAATCATCAGAGTTCTTACTCAGCGATAAACAGAACAATCATTTTTGACCCAATAATTTTTTTTAAATGATTAATTGACATTGATCAGAATAATGTTTTAATGGAAAAGTGATCCTTCCTTCTACCACACTTCCAAGAACAACGTGCACCAGACTTGCAGCGCAAAACCATAAAAATTAGACCTGCTCCAGATGATCAACTTGAAGAAACAAAGACTGCAGAGGTAGAAAGTGAGCTGGATAACGTCATATTTGTAGTCAAGCAGGTAAAAAAGAACTCATGAGGAGCAGAGAGATTCCTGTCTGTCCAACACCTCAATCAGCCTATCAAATGAAGAAGGCTTACAGCATGACACTGAGGATGATCATCCATAGCACAGCACTGAGGATGCAGGGAACGACAATAATGACATAAATTTAGAGAACAATGCAGAGACAACCTTGATGTCCAAATGTGTGGGTTTCTTGAACTCACCAATGCAGAAGTGCTGTTGCTCGTACTAACCACTGTAATGAAACATAATCTGACTACCATGGCTCTCACCGACTTTTGTTATTGTTAGAACATATTTTCTGTCACAGTGATGCCAGACACTAAACATCTGTTGTATGCTGTAAACATTGTATCTACCCTGGTGCAGTAAAGTGAAATCTTTTTCACTATTCAAATCCTCCTCCTCCATATGGCCATGCCATGGTACTTTCAATTAAAGGTGCAGTATGTTAGAATTTCAGTTCAAAACATTAAAAGAGCAACTAAAATTATCAAGAGAATGTTAAGAAATAACAGTTTTGACCAATATCTCAAAGACGTGTATGTATTGTGTTGCAGGGATAACTACTGAAGTTGCTAACCAGCTAGCCTCTAGTCAGTTTGTTGCAATAGTCAGAATCAAAAACACTCCCCCTGTGCTCTGAGCTCCCAGCCTGAAAATACTTGGGGCACTAATTTCAGTGGCAGCTACAGTGAGCAGCAGTTAGCAGTTGCTCTGATATGATATGCTGCCCCCTATTTGTCTGGAGCATGAATTAGACAGGAGGCCAACTCTTACATATTGCACCTTTAATGAAGTTCCTGCCAATGAAAGATATAAGCTGCTAGCAGGACAATGTTTTAGCAAAACAGAACTTCATAGCTGAGGCGGAGCAAGTGAACACTTTTAGGCTCCTGGGAATCTCATCAGTAGTACCTATCAACCAAGCTTTACAGGCCGGACTCACTGGCTGCTTGTGTAGTGGCGGCTGCGTTGCTGAGCTGCTGCTGCTCACTCACATGTTTGTGTCCACAGAGGCAGCGTTCCTTCTTCAGCACAGCTCCTGCCTGCTCTATCTGTTTACATGGAGTTTGACTTTGATAATTATCAATAAATATGATGACGTGATTTTCCTTTAGCCCCCTGAAAGAGAAAGGGGGTAAAGGGGGGGAGTGTCCTTCACCTGTTGTGTGTATTCTCTTCATGTCTGTGATATATTCTACACATACAGACATTAAAACTGCAGTGAAAGGCTGGTATGATGTCCGTATGACTGTCTACAGGTCGTTTTCAGCTGGATTTTTGCAGAGATATGCATGTGTCGCAGTAAAAATAGTTGAGACTCTGAATCTCTAGATGATGTTGCAGACTCACTTGACATGCGCAGGAGAAGTGCGACTCACGCAGGCAGTGTGGCCACTCTAACCTCTTAACATGGATGACGAAATGAAAAGCCAGACATTACTCCATGCACACGTGTTGTTCCTGCAGCCTGTTAGTGGCGGTTGTGAGGTGATGTGCCTGCACACGGCACCATAGAGAGGTGATACAGACTTTACACTGACATTGCACATACTGTTCTTTCTGGGTGTACACAAGTAGTGGTTATTTATATTGTTATAAAAGGGAGGCTTTGTACAATAGCCATTTCAGATACCAGTAACCCCAAAAGTCTCATACAGACAGTTATATAATAGGTACAGTGGGTAGAGCTGGCTTGAGCAAAGACAGCATCATCAGTGAAGTAAAATGAGGCCTCTTATATCATTGAGGCTGGACTGGGGGAAGAGAAAAGATTTCTTTGGGATGAGTCCATATGGTAACTGTTTAATCATTAGCTTTACTTGGCTGTTGGTCATGCCATGTGAAGAAACGCACAAAGAGTGACGAGACAGTTGACGATAGAGATTCCATTCATCTGGTGAAAACTGACTGCAGGCTTATTAATCCCAGGTACTCAAATGTGGTGTGTGCAATCCATTCTAATTAATGTTCTATGTTTTTTAGTGTATGTGGGGTTATGTCTATAGTGATGATTAACGGTCATGATGTGCTGTTTTGGTGACATTGGCTCTCAAATTGGTGAATCACCAATGTGCATGTAAAGACAAAGAAACAAATATAAAGCTCTTTCAAGTTCAAGATAAATTCTGATACAATTCTATTTCCCCCAAGGAACAGTTTTACCTTGCTCACCTGAATTCAAAGTGTTATCATGCTTCAATCAATGAGTTTGTTTTGGTTTTTAAATCAGACAGTCTGGAAGTACGTCTGAAGGTTCTGTAAACATTCTCCCAGGAGTTTTCAGAGGGAGACACAGAAAAGTACAGCTAAAAACAGAAGATGAGCTCACTGCCGGTGACTGAGAAAGTTATCCGTCCTCTTTCTATCCTGATTAAAGCTATTGATAGTAGATGTCAAAGATAGAGATACATTAGACTCAAAACCACCTCAAGGACCTTGGAATGCATTTGTCACACACTCAGAAATAGCACTTAATTCTGTGAATTCCAAAAGGCAATAACTACATTTAATGCATTGGTTGCATGAGAGATACTGTGAGCAACGTTCAAGTACAGAGCATGTGCTGCCTGTACATCTTAACACAGGCAGTTAAAAAAAACATGGTAAGCATCATCCTCTGAAGCATGTGGTAGTATACAATCAACACCATATACATTGTAACATAGCTTTGCAATATAGCATGCCTTTTTTGTTCCACGTCTTGGTTTTAAGCTTTGACATTTTTGTAGTTTTATAAACACATGTAGGCATTGCTTTTGTTGCATTCACACTAGCCTAGAGCTTTACTTAGCAATGTGAAGCATAGGATTGATAGTGTGCGTACACAGATAGTGAGCACATTGACATTAGGCTTAGGGGCGTATGTGAAAGCGAGCATCATAATATCATTGTAATACAATCAGTGACACAGTTCACATTTTTTATGCATGTGGTGTAATTTTCCTCAATGATACACGGTGAGTATGATAATGTATTGTACTCTCTGGGAAAAATATTGTACGCTCAAGTCACCACCATGGTTAAAAGCACTGGCCGATGCAAAAGTGCCTTGAGATGCATTAACACCAATGGCCACCATATGCTGGCTGCAAAGACTCTCCAACTGCATAGAATTCCATTCAAAAAGTCCTTTTTCTGCAAGAATGCAATTTTTTTCACACAAAGTTTGGTTCTCAAGAGCTAATTTCTCCTTTTCTCTGCGTGCCCTCATGCTGAGTTTGAGAATCCATCAAAGAGGTATTAAGGCTTCCAAAAAATGTATGTTTTGGAGCATATTTGCTTGACTGATCTCAGCCTTTCAAGCATGTGAGCTGTGGTGGTTGCAACTTGCTTGTCCCAACTAAGGTCCATCCAGGCACCCTGCGCTTTGTTCCATTTAGACTGGAAAACCTTGTGCAAACTCCAAAATGTCTCTTCAGGAACTTTCAGGTGATCCATATGTCTATATGTTTCCCCACATACAGGATATGCTTGAGTCATGAAGGCAAGTACACAATACAATATCACAGTAACCACAGTGCGCTTAATCTCAAATCACCATCCATCACTTCATTAATGTTGTCCATGTACAGTATTGAATACTTCTCCCTTTTGCATTATGGCTTATCTTTCATTCTGTTGACATTTGTTTTCTTAGTTGCAGTCATAGTTCCCTCCTTCTCTCAAAGTGTGAATGCATCACTTTTTAGACAATGTGAGCAATGAACATTAACACAAGCCCTGAGATGGTGTTCAGAGGTCATGGTCTAGGTAGTATTTTTGGACATTGTACTGAGACAACAGCTTAGCTCAGGGACCATGCACAGACAACATGTGGGATGCTCTGAATTGTTTTCATTTACATTTAAATGCACATTTTCAGTTTCAGTAGGCAACATGAAAACAGCATGACAACAAACACGTTGTGTAAGTGTTACATTTAAATCAAGCTTCTCTCAAGTCTTTCTATTCTTTTCCACAGCAGCTTTTTGGGTGATTCTTTTGATGCTCATTTTTTATTTTTTATTTTGTTCTGACTTCACCCATCACCAAGATGTAGGTCCATGTGCACGTCAGACCTCATTTCAAATACTTCCAATTCCCCCTTGGGCATCCATTAAATGTTTTTTTTTCTTTTTTCTCATTTTTCTGTTATTTCCTATTCTAGTCGGCTTTCATGTAGCCGTAAATCTCACACCAGTGTGAATCCAAACTTTCCTGCTAACAGCTTGTAAAAGTTGTTAGCAGGAAAGTCTGGAGAGCGTTTAAAGCTGTCAGCGGGAGAGCTGTGACTAACAGCCTCCCTTTCTCACAGTCCAGATTTATTACTTTTGTCTAGTTGTAAAAATCTGAAAATAACATCTGGGACTGCGCCGACATCACTACAACAGTTTACTACAAGTCTGACAAGGCAAGAAATAAAAAAACAAAACTTGTCTTTCTAGATATCATCGAAGGCAGTCTGACATTAGAGTGGAGTATTTCTGTCACACCAGCATCAGCAGGTCAGTTAGCTTTGCTACTGAATTACTTACTGATTTGGAACCTGGAAGGGACCTTCGCCTCATCGTTGAGATAGGCTCCTATTTGCTTCTGATGCCTTACAAAAAGTTGAACTAGCTCAAGTTTTGAAAAAACGATCCCACATTACTTCTCTCTGTATTTTCATCTCACTGTATAACCTCATTACCAAGTAGTGTGCAGGTCCAGAGAAAAAACCAGCGGCTACACATTGGATGAACAGTAAAACACAACATACAGAACAGGTACAAAGTATAACTTCCAAAAATAATGTGCAGACCAGTACACACAGATTTTCAAAAGGGCTTTCACCAGGTCTACATTTTGACTGACAACACCATAATATGGTTGGTTAACACTGTCAAAGTTTTGTCCCAATTTAGCAATTGGTTTAAAAATGCAAGTGACTGAGTGAGTGAAAACCAGGTAATCCAGAAGCCTGTTACATTAACAATAAACACCCATCCAGATGTGTAAAGGGCCAGATATACCCCAAAATGGAGGTGTAAAGGGACAACGGACATACACGCTAATCTTTCAATACCACATTGGGCGTCTGCTAGGGATGCAAATTAGTAAGTAAGTCATTTCTTTGATCGATAGTCGGCATGTGATAATATGTTAAATATGTTGGACATTATTCCATTAGAGAAAAATGTTTTAACCACTGACTTGATCCATGTTTGATGCAAAAGCAAAGTAGGCTACATTGAGAGTTAAACGAACAGATAAAGTAAACAGAAAGTTACTTGAATGATAAAAACTAAATCACATTCATTTTAATTGCAGACCTCCTGTCTGTCTCTATTCAACAACTGGCCAAACTAAATCCAGCCCATGCTGAGGCTACTAAATGGCTAAAATGTAATAATATCAGTTTTGCATAGAATTTGCATTGTATTTTTTAAATTACAAATTACTTGTACTTTGATTAAATACATTTTCTCATACCAGTATTTTGTAATTTATTTGGATGTATTTGAAAAGCAAGTATCTATAATCTGTTACTGTAAGATACTTTTTGATACATTTGTGCCCATCTCTGATTGTCGTTTAATACGTTTTTAATCGGTTAAATTCTTAACGGTGATTAACTGTTAATCATTAACATCCCTAGTGTCTGCAGAGGTGGACGTGTTCAGAAATGTTTGTTAGCATGTACAGTTGTGCGTAAATTTTGGCCAAGCAGATGGAAAAAGTATATTTTGTGTATAAAAACGGATGTCACACCGATGGGTTTATGCAAATTAGTGATGGAGTCATTCAAACAAAGTGACCGCCTTGTGTATCAGAGATCTGTGCAGGATGTGCAAAGGATACAGAACTGATCCTTTGGCAAGCTCGAATGAGCCCCGTGCAGTAGCGTTCATTGTTGCTGGCTAACATACATATATGCTACCATGAAATAGGAGGTAACACTACATATCTAGTTCAGTTTGGAATTGGTAAAACTGAATATTGAGGGGAAAAAATTGCTTTCCCCAACATCCCTCATGGAGATTGTGTACCTGGATCTCAGCAATTACTTTAGTTGAGTACAATGTTATCATGTCTGAGAGAAATAATGGCCAAAGCTGCCAAACATAACTATGTTGTTAATCTGTTAGCTGACAACTTTTTAAAATATGAACACCATTTGGTATAGTACAATTGCAGAAACCCTACCTGGTCATGCATACAACACAATGTGTGTCAATCAGATCCATAGGCACAGTGAATATGTGAAAATTACAGTATATACCACAAAGAGACAGGTGTTGTCCCTGCTTAAGCACACATAGGAATTAAAGAAAAGTAAGGCACTAATGGTGCTATTTAAAACCTCTTTTGTAGAACGCTGTCTATGGGTCCATCTTCATATCCAGCTCTTTTGTCTCGAGTATTTTCTCACTCTCAGTCTCTTTAGTCTGCTTTGGAATAAACCCATTCTGTGGCTTGCAAACTTCAACAAACAGAGGGAAATCAGACAAGCTGGTGTTGCACTCCTTGTCTTCATTATCATCCTCTCCTCCCTCCTTCCGTTTAGCTTCATCTGCAGTGGGTGTGCTGTAGTCGAAAGTGGGCGTGCTACAGCCGTAGGCCTCACTGTGAGGCCTTCGAGCCTCAGCTGGGATGTTTTTCTTCAGGTCCCGATTCCTGTTTCGCTTAGCCATCTTGGTGACGGAGCCCAGGCGGTTGAAAATGTTGTCCTCAGATGTGGTCTGGTGGTTGGAGCGCCGCTCACATTGCTCAGCCCCACGAAGCCGAAGGTTGTTCAGCTTGGTGTCGATGCTCTCCTGTGAGGGGGTCTTATAGCTGTTGGTGTCCAGGCTGTTGAAGATGGCGCGGCGCTCTGGGGAAAGCATGTCAAGGGACACGGCCCGCTGGTCCAGGCCCAGCTGCCGTCTTTCCATGCTCCGGATGGTGGCAGCTCGCTGCAGCTTGTCGTGGACCTCAACACTCATACGTCGACGTGTTTCCCTGAACTCTGCTCGCACGTTTGCTTTCCACTCCGCTGCATGGGCCTTGATCTCTCCAACCTTGGCCAAAGACATTACAAATTAGCACATCAGATATGCATACTTTATCCAAAAAATAATTCGGCAGCAGAGTAAGGTCTTTTTCAAGATAAATAAAGGAGCACTATGTTATCCATGACATTTTATCAGCCTTGATAACCATTATACATTTCATCATGAGTGACAAAGCTTAATCTCTTCCCTTTTGTTTCTTCTAATCTTTGCTTTTATTTCCTGCAAATGATCAGATAATTATAGACCGATCAGCCACAACATTAAAACCACTGACAGGTGAAGTGAATAACATTGGTCATTTTGTTGCAGTGCAATGTTCTGCTGGAATCTTTGGTCCTGGCATTCAAAGGGGTGCTACTTGATACACACTAACTACTACTAGTTGTTGTTATTATTATTGCTTGTAACCCAAAGCTTGCCTTAACCTGGAATACAACATGACTATCAACATCTTCATCATGTCAGCATTAATCATTCTTTATGAGAACATACCTCTTCTTTTGTCTTTTTTGACAGCACCCTCAGCCAGTCACCAATCATATTCAGCACTGCAGCAAAGTAAGCCAGACCACCCAGGATCCAGAACCACACTAGAGGTCTGTACCACTTCCGGTAGTCAATCCTCCGGTCTCCCCCTGATTAGAAAACAAGACACCAAGACGTGAATGAGTGACTGAATGAATGAAGAGGGAGAGAGAGACATGAAGGTGTTGTATGCACACACACACACACACACACACACACACACACACACACACACACACACACACACACACACACAAACACACCATCACCACATGCTTGTTTAGTTGCTGTAGTTGAATGATAGATTTTTGTGGAGTGAAGTACTATTGATGATCAATTTAACCAACATCAATAAACTCTATTTTATTGTACAGAGCAGTTTTCTGTGATTATTCATACATGTGTTTTGTGATAACAGCTGGTTGTGATGGTCAGTGCTCGGAGTCATTTCCTTTACTGATAATTATTATTAGTAATTATTAATTGCTAATAACCAAACCTGTCCTTCCTTTGTACCCTAACACAAGTCATGTGTAGGCTGCGTGCCTTTATGGTGAATTCAGTCCAAATATGTGCATGCACGTATGCTTGATGGCATTAAAATCTCACTCCAGCCAGGTACCCAAAGGCAACCCTGTTATAATGCACATTAATATCTAACATTTCAACTGAATACTAATCAGGCATTTTGTCAATAATCAGCTACCCATTCATTTAAAGCAAAGAAAAACACAGTATATAACTATACTATAGGTACTGTCATGTAATTCTACAAAAGTGAGATCATTGTTTTCTTAGCTGAGTATGTTTGCAACAGTACGCCTGTTACAATGACAGTGTCAGCACCATCAAAAGCATCAGGAGGGGAGAGCGAGAAAGAGGGAGAAACAGTGCTGGTTTGGGCGAGCCAGAGAGACGGAGCACACAGAGGCCTATTTGGACAGAAGAAGATAAGTGTGAGCTGGAACCCAGGTTCATTCAGATATCATGCAACATTAAACTGACCACTTGATGAGAAATTTTGGCATATTCACAATGTATCTGCTGTGAATGATTGCTGTCAGTGTATCTTCAAAATGGTGCTGGCCTTCAAGGCCGTCAACGGAACTGCACCCATCTACCTCCAAACACTGGTCAGACCACACAACCCAGCACGAGCACATCGCTGCACTACATCAGCTGGCCGACTGGTACCGCCATCGCTGAGAGCAAACAAAGGTCGCTCAGCGAAGTCACGACTCTTCTCTGTTCTGGCACCTTAGTGGTGGAACAAACTCCCGACCAATGTCAGGACAGCAGAGTCACTCGCCATCTTGACTCGCTTTGGACAAAAGTGTAAATGTAAGTGTAATGATTTTTGTCGCTGACAGCAAAGAAACGCTTGATGGAAGTAGTGAGTAGCAGAGCAGGAAGGTGCTGATATACCTAGGGTGGATACTCAGCTTTGATATAAGCAAAATATATGATATATATATATATATATATATATATATATATATATATATATATATATATATAGAGAGAGAGAGAGAGAGAGAGAGAGAGAGATACATATTTAAGCGTACCATCATTCCTAATGTAGCCAAAATGGTTTGGCCCTATAATGGTATATAACTGTGCCAAAATACAGTGCCCTGACTCTTGCCAAACCCAGTTTGTATGACTCCCCAGAATCCGGCAAAGCACACTGGCCCAGATTCAGCTGCTGAAACAGAACCGGCATTGCCGGCATAGGGCCGCAGTCAACCCAAGAAAAATTGTAGACCTAGCCTATGCTAGTCCAAGTCTGGGTGCCAAAACCTAACCGACACTGCCAGCATTGGACTCCATTTAACCAGACAATTTAAGCTAGTTGAAGGCCTGTACAAAGTAATGATTGGCCCAGTATTCTACCAAAGCTACCCCAATATCTGCCCATGAGTGTTTAATAAGTCAATAAAAAACACATATATTTAATAATTTCCTGACTCCAGGATGATGTTTGAGCCACGGCTTCAGAATCAACTCCTTTAAATTTTCTTTTTACGAGTGAAAAATCTCCTGATGTCCATTTTGATCATCTGTGATTTGGAGGTCTGTGATTTTGGAGAGACCTGTCACAGCACAGACAGACTTGCGCTCTTCTATCTGCTTTTTCTTCCTAGTTTGTATTCATTTTTTTTAAATAAATAAACCTGGCTAAACCTAATTATAATTACAAAAAGAGCCTGCAACTCTAGCCATGACCTTAAAGGCCTTGATTTAAAAAAAAAACACAACTGACTATGAATAACAAGCTCTCACCTGCCACATAGTCACCTATTCCCACTGTTGTCAGAGTGATGACGACAAAGTATGTAGACTCCAGAGCCGTCCAGCCCTCAATGTGTTTGAAGATCACAGCCGGGATGGTGACAAACAAGATGCAGCCGGCCAGAATGAAGAGGAGCGTAGAGGCCACACGGATTTTAGTCTGACTGATCTGGTTGTGTTTTTTCTGGGAGAGAGAGTTACAACCAAACAAAATGTAAGTGATGAAAGCCATAGAACCTGTCTTTTTTAGCAGGTTTCTGATTGCATTTGGGCTCCTTGGTGGCAACATACATTCAGTCACAAGTCTTTTATCATCGCATCAGCATAACCATGTTACACACACACACACACACACGCACACACACACACACATTTATAATACTGTACATATAGCTTTCAGCAGCTTTCATGTCTCTTGTTTCAAACCAATTAAATGTGTCAATTTCATATTTTTCTACAAAACTGAGTCATAGATAGGACATTGAAATTGTGACTCACCCTGAACATCTTCTCCACCTTGGCGATGCTTTTGACAAATATGGTACCTAGCTGGTCCCCAACGCCTGCCAGGAGGAATCCAAACAGTGGGATGCCAAATATTGCATACAGAATACAGAAAATCTTTCCGCCCTCTGTGCTTGGGGCAATGTTACCATACCCTGGAAGACAACAAGGAGACAAAAAGAGCCTTTACAGGACTGCATTAAGCAAGCAATAGCAGCAGATTTAGTTGCATATCAGACATTGTTTTAAATTCTGGAAACATACTCTGAAATCAATCTGTTAATCTGTTATCGCCAATAAGTCAGGGTCTGGATCACTAGTGCAAATTAAGGTTCTTGAGGTGTTAACCTTGGATCTGGACCACGATCTCCCACTTTTATTTAAAGAATCAACCTGGACTTGAAAATCAGGGCTACTGCAGCTTCATGATTTTTGGAGATAGACAAGTCTCAAAACTATTTGTAAAAGCATGAACCATGATCCATAAATGTTCCATGATTTACAAAGGAGTTTTGCTATCCACAAACACAAAATTCCATACTGCTGACTTCTAAGTTGGCATTTAAATGAATGTGCTATGATTTGTAAAAATATGTCTTTTTGTAAATATATCATTTGTAATTTGTAAAAATACTTTTGCGTGTGCATTTTTCATGAAATGTCATTTGTACATTTCCAAATCTATGTGAAGTGTTGAAACACAGGCCAACTTATTTCATCATTTCACAGCACGAACACCTAGAGCCCTCCTCCCCCTCGCCAAAGGCAGACCACGCTGTATAGTTTGCAACGGAGATGCCTGGACAACTCTACATGAGACAAACTTTCAACAGCGATAGCTAAATGGGTGACTGCAGTCTGCAGGCTGATTAACATAGTTTAGTTAACCTTTACAAATGTAAAGTTGGACACTACTTTGTGTTAGTTTTACTAAGGAATGTTACATTGAGGTCAGTATGCCCATCTGTTGTTGCTTGTTGGGCTTGAGTTTACCATGTTATGCTTTCAGCATATTTTTTTGTGAATGCAGTACCTTTGAGGTTATTCATGAGAATATTCTGGACAGTATCTGTCATTGTTTTGGATTGTTGCAATAATAATTAACATACATTTGCATAAAGCAAGCATATTTGTCCACTCCCATGTTGAAACTTGAAAAATATCCCTTTAAGGTACATTTAGAACGGATAAAAAATGTGTGAATAATTTGCATCTTAATCTCTTTAGTTTCTCTTGATCTGTTTGTTCTTTCAAACATCTGCTGTGTTTTACTGTTTAATCGTGTTCACTTTCAGCTTTTTAAGGAGTCATGTTTAGTTACTGCGGCTGAAAACACAATGTTTTCTGTAATGCTGCTTCATGATAAAAGCTTTTAAATGACTAGAAAATAACAGGGGGCTTTTATTGTGAAGACGTTATAGTGAATGAAACATATAAAAAAATATAAAAAGAAATATATAAATAATTAATATAAATATGAAAAGACACTGTTGTGGGGCATCAGGGAAATGTCTTAAATGTGCCATGTTCAATAATTTAATAAACAGCTTAATGACGGGACTTGGACCTGAATTATCACTTTGTCCACCTGTTGCAATAATTAGAGTGATAATGTGGATCATACTTTGCTTTGACAATTGATTTTCTCTAGAAACTGGGTTTGAGGGATTGCTGATGCGTACAGTCCATTCTTACACCTTTCATAGAAAAGAGACAAATTCCAATGTTTGGAAAACATTCAATGGCAAAAGTTCCTAGTTGTAAGGTGGAGTGAAATAAAAATCACTTTGTACAGCTAGCACCCAGTGCAACATTCCCTGGACTAACATTAACCTTATCAGTGTGAGCCATTGAGTTACACCATAAATCACAGTACCTATGGTTGTGATGACAGTTCCGGCAAAGAAGAAGGCACTACCGAGATCCCAGTGGCTCGAGTTGTAGGAGGTGTCACCAACAGGATTCACTCCGGCATTCACAGCCTCCACAGAATGCTAGGAAGAGAAGTAGAGACAGGGGCAGATCAGAAAGCTTGATCTCAGTCTTGTTTCTGAGGATACTGTCTGACACTAGAAACATGTGGTCTGGGCTAAGCAACATCACAAACTTCAAAAGGAAAAGCAGCAGTGCTGAGAAAATGTCCGCATCTCTCCAGATAATATTAACACATTCTATGCACGCTTTGAGACCAACCTTCCAGCTGGGGAGGTACAGAGGGCCAACAACCCCTACCCACTAGGATAACATGCACTTGTAAGTTGCTACTTGCGCTATTGCTACAAAAGTATGTACATTTAACAGTTACAAACTGTATCCTTCACGAGAAATTAATGCAAATATTGCAGTGTCGGCTGTTAGGAAAATGACGGCATATTTCCGTTATTGCTACAACAGTATGTACATTAACAGTTACAAACTGTATCCTTCACGAGAAATTAATGCAAATATTGCAGTATTGGCTACTCATAACCTTATGGCATATTTCCGTTATTGTTACAACAGTATGTACATTAACAGCTAAAAATTGTATTTTTATGAGAATTAAATGAAAAAATTGCGGTATTGGCTGCTAGAAAAATTACAGTATAGTTCTGTTAAAAACAGTACATGAATTTTATTACAGTAGGGCAATGTATATTTTCTGGAGTAAACATGTAAAAATTGTGATTTTCCCTGATTAACATTACGGTGATTCAGTCCACCATTGTCCCTGTCCACAAAAAGACCAAAAGCCTCTATCTGAAGACTTGCACTTAGAAGAACTCGCCTCCGCCATCACGAAGTGCTCGAGCAATTAGTAAAATCATTCATTGCTTCCTCCCTCCTTTACTAGCCAGATTCATTTCACTTTGCATACAGATCAAGTGGAGAGGGACACTGCCCTCTCCCACCTGAACCAGAGGAACTAATTCTCAGCCTCCTGTTGTTGGATTGATATAGATTAAAATGATCAGGTAAATCCATGTAGAAAAGGTTTATATGTCACCAGTGGGAGATTTAACCCGATGACATTAACAACATACATTTACACTTTCATACTAAGCACATTAATAATTTACATTACAGCAACAATAAACAATAAAGACATTACACATTAGTAAGATCATATGTAGGGAAACATGAATATATCAGTCAAAATGTACATAGTCATAACAAGGTAAAAACAATAATGCAAACTTGTTTGGAGCTTAACTAGAGCCTGTCCCATAACCAAAAAAAAAGGATGCATGGTATTGGGCAAAATATGTCAAATCTGAGCTAAAAAGAAGTTATAAAGACAAAATACATAAAATATAAACAATGGCCACGCACATAACATCACATTAAGAAGTATCTCGTCATTTAAACCCCTGAGAGACAGCAAGTCAAGATCACGACCTCCAGGTGGTAGACTGACTTTTTCAATGCCACAAAACCGTGGAAATGTTGTTTTTCATCATTTGAGTGTACAGCAACTGAGTAATTACAATCATTTCAGTAACATATGTGAGTAGTTACTGATGAGAGGTAATGAATCAGGAATGACTTGATATTTAATGAATCGTTACTGACTAATTCCTGAATAACTCCAGTAACTATATAGTAGAGAGAGAGAGAACAGACAGGAAGATACTAAATTAATGAATCATTAGGTAATAATTTGTTCATAAATATCTGTGAATCAACATACTGACCACTTTATTCATGAGTTGTTCCTGATTAACCATCAACCAGCCACTAAGTGACATGAACTAGTGACAACTCCTTACTTCTTAATGACGGATTTACTGTTTTTGTGTACTTCAAGTAGAGTGAAAAATAATACTGAGCAGTTATCCAATAGACTCATTAAGAATTAATTACTTAATCATTAGTTCCTCCTTTTGTGTACCTTCAAGTAAAGTGAGCCATCACACTGAGTAGCTACCCACTAGACTCATTAAATACTAATTGTTTAATCATTAGTTACTCTTTCCTGGGAGCCTACAATTAGGTCTTTAATAACCAACCACAGACAGCAAGATCTCAAAAATATTTTAATCATTTTTATCATTAAATTCACACACATTCATATTCACATCCAAGTTATATTCTGTAGCATTAGTGATGCTGACACCTTAAAAATAAATGCCCGCTATTGTGGACCTCACTTTAAACCTGCCACCCACTGTTTCCAGTGCTGCCCAGGGCCGGTCGGCTCCTACACAGGATTGACCGCTATGCTGCACTGATTTGGACTGTCTCCCTGCTCCTGCTCCGATCGGGTCTGTGCTCTCCAGACAGGCTCTGTCTCAGTCCCCAGAACAAAAAACTTCCAAATTTAGTTCTTCTTGTATCAAAATGTGGAACAAAATATGCTACTGTGAACATCAAAAGACTGTACTTAGAAGAAGAAAAAGAAGAGTGCACATTAAATAAGTATAAATAATAAATTTGTAATAGGCTATGCCCTGTTTATGTGCCATTATGCAATTTTTCACTGCTGTAATAATCAACTCTGACCTCATACCTTTAAAATCATATATGTTGAAGACCATTTACAAATTGATTTGTTCATCTGAGCCCTTATCTCTGTCCACTTTTCAGCACAAAGTGACGCCTTGCTTACATGACTTTAAATCAAGTTTTAGGCAGCGTTGCAAACACTGCCCAAAATCAGTTTTTCTTTTCATTGTGGAATAAATGTTATTATGTGAGTAGTCCAAAGGGTTTAGTTCATAGCCCAAGTGTCATCATCGCTTTGTCTGGCCTTACAGCAACACCTCTCAGGTGACTGCAAAAAGAAAATTCCTGAGACTTCTTCAATCCATTGCACCATTCATCCTGTTACATAACAGTATCTGTTTCTCTGCAGGGTGTGCCTCTGCACAGCGGATGGGCTTGGCTTAAGTGCAGGGAGAGGGCATGACAACAAGGCTGAAATCATGAGCAGGGGTCAAACTCAGTGCCAGTCTGCCCTGCGAGTGTCCATTCTGGCAGATGGAGTTACAGTTTAGTGAGCGTTGCTCAGGGTATGGCAGCTGTGTGGCCAGCTGAAGGGCACACACAAGGACGCAACCAATGCACCTTATCCACAGAGAGCCAAACTCTGATCAACACTTCCACTTTATGACAGACTCATAGATTTGCCGTAAACTTCAAGCCCTGGTCGACTTTTGAACAGTACATGCCACAATAGATAAGGATAAATAGCAATACTAGAATTACCACCTGATAGTTGTATGTCTCCTCACACCAGTCAAGATGCTGTTCCTGAGCCGTGGTGTTGAATAATGGCCGGAGGCTTTTTTGCAAAACATTATGATGTCATAGTTTTAACCCATTAAACGTGTATACAGTTTTCTTATAGTTATCATATGAATTGTTGAGTAATGGCCAAAAATGGCGGCATGAGGTCAGAGTGGTGTCATATGGATGGATGGATGGATGGATACGCAACCCAAGAACATAATGCCTCTGACCATGGATATCTTCGGCACAGATGCATAAAAAGATTTATTAGAAGATATCAGTTTTTTGTATCCATGACTCTGTGGCCTTTATCGCAGCACAGTAGAGTATTTTGTCCAAATTAGACCAATAGCAAAATAGCCTGTTAGCAATGCATTATAATTAAAACAAATTAACTTTCATGACTAAAGGTGAAATATATAATGAGATAAAGAATGAGATTAGAAAGGGAAACATCTGTGAAAATTCTCCTTTAAATGTGATGCAACCCAATTTCAAAATCTGTTAGGGTTTAAAACTCCTGTTGTGTGAGCCCTGCATTAACTGCTGCACCAAGTCTGTCTCCCAGCAGGCTGCAGCATTCAGCTCATTCAGGGCTCAGCTGCAGTAGTTGTGCTCTGCATTATCCCGTCCATTATCACACAGGATTTCACTGCCGAGGTCAATAAACAACTTTGTGTTATATGCTGGTTTACATGTGGCTGTGAGCATTTGGCCATGAAAAGTCCTGGTGTTAGCAACAAGTCAAATTAAGATGTGTTCATGAGACCCGGCTTTAAGGCACTCCAAGTATTTTTTTTTAGATGTGATTAGATTAGAATTTTGAGATTTTAAGTTATTTTGCTTCCATAAAATGTCTGCTTTTGGACTAGTGAAAAGAAATACACATTTGAATGTTTTGTTGTAATTTCTTTTCTGGACACTTCTGCACATTTGTGCATTTTTATTTAGATACACTAATTTGTGTATTTAAACATAAAATACTTGAAACCTTGTTTTTAATGTAGGTAATCAACTTGATCATTGGTAATATCTTTTGGTAATGTTTTTTTACCCAATGTTTCTAATATTCTGAGCCAGAAATCTCTATTTGCAACTTCAGTAGCATCCTAAATTCCCTCTAAAATCCTGAGACTCTAATATATCAACAAAAGGAAAATGTTTAACCTGGTTTTATCCCATGCTCAACGGATACTTCATTAGATAAATCCCCATTTCCACATTAAAACAAACAATTTCCTAAAATTAGCAATACAAAGAAATCTCTCAATGTAGGTTATCATCTATTTAAGTTATATGGTTTTTACAGTTTGTAAAAATCGTGTTTACAAACAATTTTCTCAAATTGAGTGTAAGATTTAGGCGCCTAACATCCAAATAACGGCCAAACAGATTTTACAGGAGATGGAAGCCACATACACCTTTTTCTCTTTGGATGTCAGGCAAAGATAGAAAAAAAACCTCTGAGAAAATAAACAGTCAGCATATTCAATTTAATGAATTATGACATTGATGAAAAAAATGTTTGAGGGGATCATCTAGTGACAAGTGCGAGCATGCATCCCTCTCACACATGATGGCCAGTGATTAAGCCTTCAATTGTAAAAATCCGATTTAAAATCCATCTGAGTTGCGGTCTGTGAGCGAGGACAGAATTCTCTTCTTTGTTGTTTTCCAAGTCACCGTTGTTCTCCAGCAGTGACAGCACTCCTTATTTGCACAAGTGACAAATATCCACGAGCATTGGAGCTCTATGGTCCTGTCACATCTGAATAAAGCCAGGAAAAAACTAAAAGCTGTACTGTAACAGATAGAAGAAGCCAGCAATGTTAATAATTGCAGGTCTGGAAAGGGACCATAAAGATAAAACCTCAGATCTACAGTCACTGAGCAAAGATTAGCTACATAATTTTACACAATTGATTGTTATGCCAGGGCCGACAGATTCAAGCTTTATCTGGTGCAGTAACTAGATTGTGAATTGTCCCTGTTAAATAAACTGAAATGAATTAATGAACTGTTCCTTCTCCACAGTAAGAAATCCCTGATGGATTATGGGAGGACTCAGTTGGGGTTTTAATTCAACATATGTTTCCACTGACTGTGAGCGATAGCGTCATTAATATCACCATAGGGCGCGTGGCAACAACTTTGACCTGAAGGAGAACAAACTCAAGACACACCCAGGTTATCACTCAGAGAGAATACCACCGCCCACAGGACACCAGGGGCAGCATGCACACTACACCTGACACCAAACTCAAGGACTTTTCAATAACCTTCAGCCTTTTCTCCCCCAAAATGTAAGCATTTATATTGTTGCTTGTAATCAGCTGCTCCAGTGCATAGACTAGGTAAGACAAACCCAACTGCATCATTAATTATCAGCCAGCCTTGGCCTTCACTTGCATTCAGAGCCTACATAAGAAACTGTTTGATAAGCTCAGCTCAGCATTCAAGACTATTGGCCCCATGAATACCTCCCTCCCTCTGGTTGTCCAGCAGCTGACGAGGTCCATGAAAATCTCTGTCAGTGTAACTGACATGTTATTATTTCCTAGCTGTATGTACAGTGGCTGTCTGGTGTTAATGGTTTTTGCCAGACTGAAAGGGAACTTCTGCTACTTTAAAATTTTACTTGATCGTTTGATCTATAGTTATTGGCAGAATTCCCCTCAGTACTTTGATGTGAATTGTTTTACTTTTTGGAAGTCTTCCATCACTATGAAACAGCATTTCAATCAAGTTCAGGATCAGACATGACTGCCATATTCAACCTATTATCTTCACTCTAAATTTGTCAGACATTTACAAGCCAATTTTGCCAGTTAGTTCAATCAGTTATAAATGTTACTTGATATTATAACTAATTTCACTGTAAAAATTACTTTATGGGGAGCAATCTGTTTTAATTCAGTGACTATAAATCTCCACATAGTGACAAATGCTCTTTCCAACAGTGTCATCCCAGAATTACATCATAACTTCAATTAGTTTTTCTACTCCATCCACACATAAACATCTCAGGGGGATAACCACATACCATCAAGGAGCTTCAAGGATGTATGGGAGCCATCCAGACATCTATACTTTGTACGTGCTAGACAGTTCAGTGTGGTTTTGGGTGGCTGGCTAAATGTGGAGTATGTGTGGAGCTTGAATGGCGTCAGATCGATATGAAGCTCAGGTTTCAGCAGACCTGAGTCCCCACTGGGGACTACATCCAGGGCTGAGGAAAGGTCTAGTATCGACCAGCAGCTGCTCTTACCTTGATGATAGCCTCCAGCTCGCCTGCAGATACACACGGGTGTTTCAGCAGGAAGGCTGCCTTCTCTGCTGTTATGGTGATCTTCTGGTTGTTTTCAAAGGGCTGCTCCAGTGCCTGGAACACCAAGCCCCCTGCCACAAGGTAGGCGACCACCACCACAAATACTGCCAACACTGTCTTCAACTTCATCATGGTGAAGGGGGCTGAGCCATCCACCACCGCCTCCATGCTGGCCACCATGCTGGGAGGGCGGGAGGAGACGGATAGCCGCGGCAGAGCACAGCCCATCGGGTTCTGCATGGCGGCCACGCTGGCCTGCACCAGGCTCGACTGAAGCATGCCTGGCTGCACCTTCTTCGGGGGCACCAAGTTGGTCTGGACGGCCACTGAAACAAAGAACAAATGAACAGCGTCATCTTTTGTATGAGCTCTTGAAAGACAATTTCTTAAATTTAAAAATGTCTGTGAATACCTTAAGGCAAAAAGAGTTGGAGGGAGAACACAAGGTGACCACCAAGGTGGTCAAAATATCATTAAAATATCCATATATGAAATAAAAAAAGGAGACAAATCCAGTTTCATGTATTTTGACCATACTGTTGTACTGTAATAAACTATGGTGGTGCAGGCTGACGAGTAAAAATTGGACAATAAAGAAAATGGCCAAACTACAATGGTTTAGTTCAGAGTTTGTAACTGTCTATACATTAAACACAGAGAAGACGGACAAGCAACACCACCAGGGTGACACTGTAACAGACTCATTGTCACAGAGAGACGGAACTATATATATTTATATATATATATATATATATATATATATATATATATATATATATATATATATATATATATATATAACATATACAGTTATTTATATATAAATAAACATAAACACGTAGTTCATCTTTTGAATCTGCATCAGGGTGAATGTAAGCAGCAGCAACGGGATGGTGATGATGATGATGATGATGATGATGATGATGATGATGATGATGATGATGATGATGACGACGATGATAATGTGGTTGGCATCTTCATATCAAGTTCAACATCTTTATAACATCGATGCTTGGTGCTCACACGGTCAGAGTTGATGGACAGAGTCCACCTCTCCTCGCCCAGCTGTAGTCCTGCACTCTGTCGGCTCAGAACACAATTTCTGCCTGTCGAGTGCAACAGCTTGATCCGACATGTTGTGGTGGAGACAGGTCAGTCCCATTTTATCCATTTCCTTTTACTGTGACCAGACATTAGCAGACTTAAACCAAGATGGATTAGCATGGCTCTTACTCTGACTCTCTTCCTCCCTGGGGTGGTCCAAACAGTCAGGTTGGATGGTTGAAAGACGCTGTGAGCCGTGATGGTCTCAAAGTCCTCTGCTGTTAATCCAAAACACCTGCTTTCTTCTCCAATGATGATGATAGTATTTCTGCCATGGGTACAATGTGTTTCAGCAATAAAGCTGAAAAAATGACAGTCAAAAAACTAAAACGCAGCATAATTTGGAGGAGCTACCAGCCGCTGCATCTTCATGTGCCACCGTTGTCAACACTACAGACACTAACAGCAGTGGTGTAAAAAGCGTTCTGATCCTTTACCTAAGCACTTATACCACATTGTAAAAATCAATCCTATGTATTATCAGTAAATTGTCGTTTAAGTATTAAAAGCAGAAACTAATCATTCTACAGTAAAATGGTTTTTGAATTAATATTACCATTCCCATTGCTCCTCTGTCTCCTTCACTCCTCTTTCTATCCAACCTTCCTGGCTTACGAACCCATTTGTGGTGATGTTGAGGATTCACCTGACACTTGCTAGCATTTTTAGTTTAGTTTATTTATTTGACATGGACATAACAGTACCAGTGGTGATGCAACATTCAACCATGCGCAAGCCCCAGAAGTACTGCACTTCGGCAAAATGCTAATTTACCACAGCTGTCCATGGGAGACTTTTAAAAAGTCAAAGCTAGAAAGAAGAAAAGAAAAGAAAAACACAAAAAAGAATAAAATACAAATACAGTACAATTTTAAATGCAATACAGGTAAAAATGCAAGAACAAAAATACAAAGCTGTGTAAGTAGAGATGTGTGTGGTTTTTCTATTAGGTGTGAGAACAGTTTTTCTTTCTGTTCTGGACAAGTTTTCCACAACAGTTTTCTTTTAAACTAGCATAAGCAAATGGTTAGTAGAAGAAGAAGAGCGATAAGAAGCAGCCCCCTCTGTTGGCTAAACAAGCATAAAGCGTTTGAGACGTTAACGGGTAGGCTCGCCACATAAAATATTGTTTCACTTTGTGGTCTGTTTTTAAAGCATAGTTACAAAAAGGGACTATCCCCGGAAAACAGGGAGAGGAAACTCCTCAGGGCAAATCAGTCTTAAACATCAATCCATATAGAGTCCAAAAAGTCATCAGAGACAGGCAGGATTATGTTTAAAACCAGACTTTAATGTGAAACGCAGCGAGACCATAAAATACAATTTAAAAAAGACTATTCAAACATTCCATTTTATCGCCTGAAGCCATTTTCCCAGGATGCATATTTGTCTGTTTGATAGAAAGGAGCGGTGCCTTTTCCATTCAGCAGAAGAACTGATGGGCCTCCAGGGCAGAAGAGAGAAGTCTCCATCAACCTCTCTGCTCACAAACGCTTCACTTCCAGAAAAAAAACAACAGGAGGAAAACCCTGAACACAAATTCTCCAAAAGCAAAAACCAGGGGTGTAGTGCTATTTGTTTAAGTACCGGAGCGAACACATGCAAGTGCTCTGGTGTGCATGTAGTTATTCCACAAAATGAAAAATTAGCGAGCTATAAACTAGGGCGAAAAAATTAATTCACAAATACTGCCGGCAACTTTTAAGGTGGAACATTTTCTTGCATGCAGGGTTGTAGCCAGGATTTTACTTATACTGAGGTCATGCGTAGGCCTGCCAGAAAGAGCAGCATTAAAAAGGAACTAACTAATAACTATCTTGTTACTGAAAAAATCTTTCGTAGAACAATCAACCAGAAGAGACTGACTTCTCTCTCATGCATACATGACTTATATATTGCCCTGATATGATCCTTCCTATGGAAGCCCATTTCCACCAGTTAAAGACAAGGATATGATGAAAACTTAGCCTTGATGAAAAAATATTCCCATGGTAAGTCATAATTTTCAGAGAAAAAGCCATAATCATGAGTTAAACAAAAGTCAAAATTATGAAATATAAATTCAAAATTATGAGACAAAAAGTCATAGTCATGCGATAAAACTGTTGAAATTATGAGATGAAGACGTAAGTATGGGTTTAAGTCATAATTATGAGATTAAAAAGTTGAAATTGAGATACAAAAGTCATGATTATGAGATAAAATGTCAACATTAACTCATATTTCTGACTTCCTAGTTCATATTCATGACTTTTTACTTAACAATTTAGACTTTTTATATCACAATTATGTCTTACCATGGGAATATATATATATGTATGTATGTATACATATTTTTATCAAGGCTTATTTTTTATCAAGTCTTAGTCTTTAACTGGTGGAAATGGGCTTCCATAGGATGGATCATATTAGGGCAATAAATAAGTCATTTATGTTTTTTGTTTTTTTTTATTATATTGAAATGCAATAAACCTGTTTAAAGTGATCATATATCAAAAAAGTGATCAATGTTGATACTGTGTGCTAATAGATAAAGGAGTGATAATAACACAGTACATGCTTTGAGTTCCTTAGATATAGTTATACAGTGTTCTAAACAGAACAGATGGCATACAGCAAATGATAGACGCTCATTACAGCCAGAAGAGACTTGAGACTTGACTTGGACTTGCGAAAAAACAACTTGTAAGTTGTGAGCATCTCTGCTTGTAGATTAATTGTGAATGAAATCATGGGACACAGACCAAGAAAGTTCATTCAGTAGCTTGGAAATAGTATTTGGATATAAAATCTTCACTCAAGTTCTACATACTAACCTTTTCCAGAACCTTCAACTGCATCTCACAATCTTTGTCAGCGAATGGAGTTGATGAAGTTTTAGGTGAAATCAATCAAAAGAGGAACGTGAGATGAAGTTGAAAGCTCTCTAGAAAGTGGTCCTTGCGTCTATAAATACTATGATTGGCTTTACCTGACTTCACCTCATGGATGCACCTCATTAAAACTGTTCAGTGTTGTTAATATTCAAACTGGAATATATATTGCTCATTATACAATAGTCTGGATGAATACTAGATTCTGATTGACCAGAGGGTGTGTATTAACTTGATAATCGGACACCTTTGGATGGTTCCAGACAAACTGCCCGTTGACTGTCCTACATTAATGCACTATATCCTGTATCTAACATGAGCATCAGCATCATCAGCTGGCTGCAGACACCTTTACATTTGAAATACATTTAATTAAAAAATGTGACTATCTTATTTACAACACAGTGTAGTCCCTAAGTGCATCATCCTCTGAACACCACAGGGTGGCGCCTGTAACACACAAGCTGCAGCACGTAGCCAACACTAAGGGCTGTGGTAAACTATAAAGTGGCTGAGCTGTCCATAACAAGTAATGGGCATCTAATAAAAAGGTGAGTAACCCTGTTTGATTCAAACAAGGCTGGTAAACTGACTTTATGTGTCTTTACTCCCCACTACGGCTGCTACCTCTCCATGAGCAGCTCGGTGACAAAACCCTCCTTGCAAAAAGCAAGCAAGGTTTTTTTGTGTCCAAGTTTGGAGCTTGTGGAGGGGCAGTCCGCCATGCATACATCTGGCCTGTCCCCTCTGCCTAGCCCAGAGACACAGCTGCAAGCTAGCTCGGCTAGCTGAAGAGGATGGTGTTTTGTTGGAGGAAGTACAGCTGGCAAGCCGCTGTATCACAAACCAGCCACCACAAAAACACAGCCACAACCAGAGATTTGGTTGTTTATTTGATTTATCCATGCTAACATCTCTGTCAGAAACTCTTTAAGGTGCATTTTGTAAGATCTGGACATAATTTAAGTTTAAAACATTCAAAAAATTAACTAACCCTATCAACAGAGTGTGAAGAAGTAACAGATCTGGAGTTATGTCCAAGATGACTATGTACTGTATTGCAGAGATAAGCAGCCAGGGACAGGCCTTCCCTTTTGTAATAAGTCCTCATGGCCTGGTGGGCGATAGTGAGTCACTGTAACCTCTAGTGTGCCACAGGAGATCAAGCTGGCTCCGGAGGGAACTACCACAGAGAAGTTTACAGCCTCAGTTATTTATTCAGTCGACACAAAGATGCAGCAGCTACAGAAAAATGACTTTTATCATCATCTCCAACATCAGCTCCTGAAAAGAAACATGTCCGCAGCAGAGAAAAGAACTGATGTAAAAAGAAGCTAAACAGGAGTACATTTTGTCGAGGCTTTCTAACACTGGAGACAGCGGTGGATGAATTCAAAGATTAAGTCATAACGTTTCTTAAGTAACTTTCGCAAGTAACATCTAACACTGTCTGTTTACTGAAACATATCTTTAGTTAACTAATGACAACACAAACTGTAACAGTTTGATGTCGCTGTTTTCTAGATACAGTGGCATTGCCAAAGCTGAGCTAAGTGAGCTGTAATGTAAACGTACATACAAACGCTACACATGAAGATCATAAGATAGAAGTCTTATTTTGATTGGCTCTTGTCTTGCTCTGCTGTCACTTATTAGTTGCCTTTATTTGTAACAGATGACTGTAAATTGTGATTGTATGGACCCAGTAGTTGACAGACTGAAAAAATATTCAGTTCATCACATTGTAACAACTTGGCTTTACAGTTATGAGATGAGGCAAGATTTTAGGTTATGTAACTTCTCTATACATTTTTGAGGACAATACAAGGTTTATTATGTGTCTAACTGTAGCAATGACACTGTTAGATATTGTGTGCAGTTAGTAAATCATTAACTTCTTGCTCCAGGAAAGAACAAGGAGCAGCTCTGGCTCCTACCCCCATGAAGAAACGACCAGGCCTGCAGAGCTCGAACATCCTGCTGTTTCAATCATTGGACTGAGTGACAGTGACAAGTAAGTCTAATGTGGCTGAAGATCTCAGTTAGTTGTACTTTGTAAACCGTGTGCCCAGTAAAAATCATGTGACTGTCTGATGAACACATTTCTCTCTGCAGTTCATGTTTCCACTATATGACAATATAAAATCATTAGTTTTGTACACAACTGTTCCTTACTTTCCTCCTGAAAGAGGGCAGATGGCGCTGCGATGTATTATGAGTACTGACATCATCAGAGTGAAATAATAAATAAATCATGTCTGTAATACTAAAATCAAAGATCTTACTAATCATATCTTACATGTACAGACGGCTTTACAAAAATCATTCAAAACACTACAGAGATCACACTGTTTATATCTGAGCCTGGTCACACCACTGTTCACGCTGTGTATATCTGAGCCTGGTCATACCACTGTTCACACTGTATATATCTGAGCCTGGTCACACCACTGTTCACACTGTTTATATCTGAGCCTGATCACATCACTGTTCACACTGTATATATCTGAGCCTGGTCACATCACTGTTCACACTGTTTATATCTGAGCCTGATCACATCACTGTTCACACTGTATATATCTGAGCCTGGTCATACCACCGTTCACACTGTATATATCTGAGCCTGGTCATACCACCGTTCACACTGTATATATCTGAGCCTGGTCATACCACCGTTCACACTGTATATATCTGAGCCTGGTCATACCACCGTTCACACTGTATATATCTGAGCCTGGTCATACCACTGTTCACACTGTATATATCTGAGCCTGGTCATACCACTGTTCACACTGTTTATATCTGAGCCTGATCAGATCACTGTTCACACTGTATATATCTGAGCCTGATCACATCACTGTTCACACTGTTTATATCTGAGCCTGATCAGATCACTGTTCACACTGTATATATCTGAGCCTGATCACATCACTGTTCACACTGTTTATATCTGAGCCTGATCAGATCACTGTTCACACTGTATATATCTGAGCCTGATCACATCACTGTTCACACTGTATCTGAGCCTGATCACATCACCGTTCACACTGTATATATCTGAGCATGATCACACCACTGTTCATGCTGTATAATAAACACAGTCCTAACATGTTCTAATAAAAACAATGTGTCACCCCCAGTGATGAATTACCACCCTGCCCTTTATTCTCACTTGCAGCTGGTCTCATCAACAAGCCCCCCCAGTGGACGTCTGTCTCTTTATATTACATCAGCTGACATATTTGACCGTCATCCCATGACATATATTCTCTATACTGTGAACTTATACACATCCCATGATGAAGAGTTTGGACTAAACTGTAGCTTTGTGAGTCTAAAACATACATACTTGCTATAGTATTTGTTATAGTATTTCCTCATATCTTTATTGTATTGTTTGTGTTCTATATTTATGTTCTTGGCTGTTGCAGTAATTAGCCTTCATTTATTATGCACCAGACACCAAGGCAAAAAAAGGAGTGGCATTTTAGTGTCCACTATAGCACTGATATTTGTGTAAATTTTGTTAACTTTGTAATAAATGACAGAACATGAAAGGCTGTTTGTGTTGGCAATAACTGAAATGAAACAGTTCAGCCTGCTGGAAAGGATTTTGTGCCAGCATTATTCAAATGTAGATACAGTGGTTGTTTAGTAGGCCTGCTTACACAGACTTGTGTTTGTTCCACTAAAAGAATGAGCCGGTCTCAGAATTTAGTATCAACGTATACCTCCAAAAGTTTTATTTAGCACTTGTTGTGTAACAAAAGAATGCAAGAAAAAACTTGGGGAATGGTGAATATATGGGTAAATAAATAGTACTAATTATTTCCGTCCTTACAATTTTAACAACTTGCAACAATGAATTTGCATAGGACCAAGTGAAATATATCAAATAAATGACAAAAAGGGTTTGAACTAAACATTGAGACTAAGTTAAATACTGCCCCCCTACTCATTTGAAGCAGGTGGCTAGAAATTACAAATAGCTCCTTGAACACTGCTGTGATTAGTTGTTTTCAAGGAAACAACCAATCTAACATCAGCCTGTTGACGATGTTCATGGATTCAAAAAATATTCAGCTCTGATTGTTTTATGATCGTGTGTTCTGATTAATACATGTATTATTTGATTTTGAAAACAGTACCCCTATGTTGTAATTGCATGGGTAAATTCATTAATTTTATATTATAAAAAAAAAATAAAAATAAAAATCACCCCCTTCGTAATTTTTAACAGCCCCCTCAGTCACATCATCCTGGCACCAGGCCTGGTACACAATGCTATTTACTTTGAATTTTGCTTGCATAACGTTGCTGAGCAGAGTTAGTTTATCTCCTGTTGCTAAGTCATATGTAAGGTTCATCCTATCTACTGGAGTAGTGAACAACATTTCCATTACATAAGAACCTGATGTGATTGTAAAGATTGTCTCAGCTATTAGTCAAACTCTCAGGTGTTGCCAGAGAAACAGAGTTACTGCTTGAGAAAAACTTCATATCTTGATCACAAAACACATGCAAATTTAGGCAAATGTTTTTTTCTGTGCTAAGTGACCATGGTATAAGCAGGATAATGGACGGTTCATGATAATGGACACCTCATCCATCATTACCCTTCACATATCTCCCCTCCTGCCATGCTGCCATCTCTTAGAGCACAACACAGGCTGTTGATTGTGGTGAAGACTCCAGAGTGAGCTGAGTGCTCCCAGTGTGACTGACAGCCAGAAGACCAGGGTGTTTTTTTTAACATTTCATCATCTATTCACTAAATAATATTATGTAACAGCAGGATGGGAAATCGTGACCGCTGTGCTACATCTCACTGACACTGAGCAGGCTTATTAAAAACAACAAGTGACTGCTTTGATTTATGTAACCAATCAGCTGCAGTGTGCAGCTCTGCTCACATGCAGGTGATGATGATGGACGGCACCCATCAGTCACCACAGAGCTGATGGTGAAATGAAAGACGGCTGTCATGTCTTCTCTCTCTGTAATGTGCCAGGCCTAATATATATCACTTACATGTCGGGCTGTAACAGCAGCATGATGCCGTGTCAGAACGTGACACACATGCAGAATTCGGGGGCATCAATGAGGTAATGCTTCAGTCAGACCCTGTGCATCACGTCACATCTTTTGTTCACTGATCACAATGCCGCCTTGAAAACCTGATTTGACAAATGAAAAGAGTATCTGGCAGGTGTCACCACAGGGTGCTGAGCAGTGGGGACGGCACCGAGAGGACGCGGCTGCAGTAAACTTCAGCATGCAGCAGCAGCAGCAGCCCTCTGCTGCTCTGTTTTTCTCTGGAAACTCAGCATTCATCTTTTATTGACGAGTCTGTTGGAGCTGCCTGACTGAAACAATCGCAGGAGCCTGTCCTCACAGCAGGTGAAGGCTGGACTGTGTACAGACTGCAGCATTTCATTTGACAACAGGCAGTGATGAGATGAGCAGTGGGTGAATGCAGACGGAACAGAGATGTTTTGCCCAAACACACAACAGAGCCCTTCAGGAAATAATATGAAATATCAGGCTAATTGACAATCTAACCTGGTGGGGGGTTCGGGCTCCCTGGTTTTCTTGGATTCTCAGTCGGAAATTTCATCTTGATTCTCCTGGCTCTTCCGTTTGGTCAAACAAAAGTCTAATCTGTCAGGGTCCTTTCGGTTAATTCCGTGGACTTTAACCGAGAGAGTATGGAGAAGGGCAGGGAGTAAAAACACATCATCCGCAGCGTGTGCTTGTGTTGTAGAGGCTGAGAGGGTGGTTGGACGCAGCTCCTCTTTTCTCCTCATCCACGGTCCTCAGGACACACACCCGCTGCTCGCCGCATCGTCGTCTGCCTTCTGTAGTAGTTGGAGACGCGTCGGCTCTGAGAGGGAGACGGGAGCTCCACCGAACAATCGAACATTTACATCGTGACGGATTTTCTTTCTCATTAAATTCACGTCGGAATGCGGCGAGTCCGCGCTGCCGGCTGTCGGGATCCACCTCTCTCCGACGCAAAGGTGCTTCTGATGCGCTGTGGATGGGGCTGTGTGCCGCGGCGCGCCGGAGAGCCAGGCGGCTGCGTAGAGCGGAGGAGAGGAAATGGACTGATCACAGCAGGGGATGCTTCAGTGATTATATGGACACCTGCCTGTTGTTTTGAGACAGACTGAAACACATTTCAACCTGTCCTTCAAGAAGAAAGGGTTCACTGGTAGCTGTAAAATTATACATCTGTGGAGGTCACTGATACATTACAACAACCATTATTCTAATCACAAATAATGAATTGAGTCAATGTGATGAGTATTTTTTACACTGATGATAAAAGAAGCATGTTTTCCAGAGGAACAACGCATCATATTCTCTCTGAATGACAGTCAGCAGTCTCTCTCTCTGGGCTGTGCGCTGTCACACCTTCTTATATTTAAATTATGTAACTGTTGTTGTGATCTACTCGTGTGTGAGTGTGTGTCTAAGTCGTGGACTTGGACCATTTAATGAAGTGAAGTCACTAGTAACTGCAATAGACTCCCTTACAAACCGTGTGTTTTTAAGAGTTGCTGCATTATGAGGAGAAACTTAAAGTTTGTGAAACAGCTCCAGTGAATTCTAAATCACTGATGCCTTCTTGTAAATTCGGCATCAAATACAAACAATTAAGATGTTTCTTTGTCCTGTCTGTTTTTCCTCCCAGCTGCTGTTTGAACGCCCTTTCAACTGATTTCACCATTTACACCAAATGTACTAAAGAATATAACATATTGACGGTAAACATGTCACATTTTACGAATACAAGACACAGTGACTAATACAGGCTACTGCGAGAAAGATGAAAATGGAGAAAGTCAGCAGACTCCCTTAAAAAACACTGAGTTTTGAGACTTGTTGCATTAGGAGAAACATAAACTCTGTGAAACGCTGTCTACAACACATTTTTAACTATTTGGGCCTACTTGTCCTTTTGGCACCAGTTCCACTATCATCCTCCACCTCTGTCCTACCATTTGTTAGAGTTAGGGTTACTCTTAGAGGCCCCCACAAAACTCAGATTACAACTCGAGGCCTGGTCAGAAGTCATTGTTCCATTTTAACAACAGCTTAAATTTTGTCAGTGTTGTCAGAAAATATTTGGAAAACATTGTGGCTCATCAACATTGTCACGAAAGGACTAGAAAATACCAAAATCCACTGGAGTGGGACTAAAAACACAAGCTTTTGTCCGTGCACTGTCAGAAGTCCTGATCCAGAGTTATGTCTCCCAGACTGTCCCAATTGAAAGCCAAGTCTTTCCAAAGTATGGTTTAGCAGTAGTTCCTAGGAGAGAGAAAGAAATATTATATAATGTAATTCACAGATAGAATGTTGAACATGAACATGAACATGAGTCTAATCTGACGTAACAATTCACTTTATTTTTGAACGATGCAGTAAAAAGTTGGGAAACTTCCTGTTTTTGTGCCGGGCTTGCACTCTGTTGCTTCCCTCACCGGAGCTAACGGAGCTAACTATCTTATTTAACGTGCCGTCATCTTACTACAACATACTCGATCGCCCCAAAAATGCATTGCATCTCTTCAGACTGTCTGATGGCAGGCTGCGAGGCCGACAGTCCAAGCATTATTTATTCACAGTTTTCGTAAGCTTTTTTAACACTAGCTACACTTCTGAGAATATTTTATATTTATAATGTGTTTTGACATTATTAAAGTTAAGTGCATATTTATAAACTAAACTTAATAAGATAACGTAAATAGCCAGACAAATCTTCCTCCTCCTCCTGGCTCTTTTCACTTCCTGTCACCTCCTCAGCCTGTTCTTCTGCTCATTAAAGCATACCGACAGTAGCTGCTAACATTGCTCTGTCCATCTTTGATCTCAATAGTTGTTTTACATAAGTTCATTATACTTTAAATCAAACATGAACCACAAACAACAACCTTAACCGGGTCTCTTTCCCTTTTTTCTCTAGTTTGCCTTAAAATAATACTAGGAAATACTGTATTGAGTGGCAGACATAATGTTGACTTACATTTGTGATAAACAATTTTTATATATTTCATTACAGTAGTTGGTACATAGATGTATGGAGCAGGTAATATCTGCTGGCAATAACATATTTAATTGTCCATTTAGTGGACAGTATGCAGTATAAACTGATTGAGTATGTAGTAGGCGTTAGTATGGGATTTCGAACACAGCCAAAGATTTGTTGTGTTAGCTGCTACGCTGAAATGTGAGTTGGCTAACAGCTAGCCAGTGGGCGGAAGTGCTGGACAGGAAGTCTCGCACAACAAACTAGAAACCATAGATTTATAGAAGAACTAGATACCAGATGCAAAGATGGCACCTATTCAAACCAATGAGAATTACTCGCCTAGCTCATACGCCAAAAAAGTGTCAGCGGTTACTTCCTGGTTATGCGGCCCATTGAGTAGGTGCAGTGCAGTTTCCCCTGCTGGCCCTGCCCACAAGTTCCTCTTCCGCCCATAGACTTTATTTTGTGATGACGTCACAGATTTTTAAATGGCTTTTCTCAGCTTGAGGGAAGTTTTACAAATATAAAACCTCCATGGATCAAAAAGCCATACTATGAAGAGTCATAACCGATCTTGTCTGCACTTCTTGATGTCTGACAGTGGCCAGCAGGATTGAGGCAAGGCTGTGCAGCGCCCTCCAGGGCCTGCTGGAACCGGCTGTGCTCCGTCTCTAGCTCCGTACTTCTGCTGAAAATAAGATGAATAGCTACATCAGATACTGTGTAAGTACAGATTAAATGAATGTAAAAACACTGAACTCCTGTTATACCATGGTGTGAAAAGAATGGTCAGATTATGATGGGAGTGGTGACACTATACTACACTTAAAGTGTCCGCTCACCACTGTAAATTAGTTTGACAGGGAGAAAAATATATTTGTAGCTTCACAATGATACAGCCCAGAATATCAACCAGAACAGAAACACAAATCAAAACCATAAGAAGTGTGTAGATTTCTTCAGGGCAAAGTGATGAGACAACTAGTTACTAACACCTCACATGGTAATGAAGAATCATTCCGAGTTTTGATGAGAGCCCAAGAAGGAATTCATTTGGAAGTTTTTCCTGAACAGTTTAACATTCCTAGACTACCATCTTGAGATGACTTGTGTACGCAAAGTGCATGACGGATTCATTTCGTTTCTACACATTACTACGTATCCACTGACGTCCCTGTGCACTATGCACAGTCTTAGGGAGCAGAGCATCAATCCACAGAATCCAAGTCCAAGTGCATATGTGTCTGTGAACCTAATAATGGGGAATACACTGCATGCACACAAGTCCATCAGGCTTTTTCAAGTGTGACAAAGCATATTTATTCAAAATTACCGCATAAATATATTTTTCATTAAATATAACATTATTTGCTGTGCACATCCACAGTGTGTTTAAGATTCATCTAGTTAACTTGTATGCAAATCCGTCTATTCGGGAATGAGACTAAAAAAAAATCAACTTTTCTTACTAATAGGACCTTCAAAGTTGCACATTGCAGTGAGAGGAGCAAAGCACTTACCTCCGATGCATTTGATTGGTCACTTGTCAAACGCATTTAAAAAAAAAAAAAAAAAACACTGGAGCATTTGCTTCATAAATCTAAACTGTATGTATTTACTTATTTATGTTTAGGTGATGACATCTCATTCATATACAACGGCCATTTTACATTTAATTTGCTATTTTTTCGCCTTTTCCACTTTTTGTTTTTACTGAAGCATGTATTATTTAGGACAGAAATCCACTCACTGTCATCAGAAAGTGATGTGCTGGCTTTGTATTATGTGCAGAAGATGATCCCTGCCAATGTGTCTACCGACCAGCCAGCCAGACGAGAGGGAAGAGAGCAGGGGTCAGTGATAAGTTAGCCTGACTTGGACCTAAAGCTATTTCTCTACTAAACCTTCTTGGATAGTTGAAATAAGACTCAGGCCCAATTAGCAATGATAAATCAGCCCAACATCCTGGATCAAGCAATTGCACTGGATGGGCGGACTGTGTTCAGAGCCGGCAGAATACAAGTCTCCGATAAGAGGAAGGAGGAGAAAGGTATTGAGCTTGTTGTGCTTTGGCCAGCCTGGACGCTCACCAGTTTGCATTTACAATTAACAGATCAACAGGAGATGCCATATCCACTTCCCTCCATTCAGTCTTCACACACCGTGAAGATACACTGGCATCAGAAAGCTGTTTGTTCATTTCAGCTCAGCATTTAAGTATTCCCCTATGAAACTGATGAGAAAACGTTCTCATCACTGCTGCTGTCTGGTTAAAGATATTCATATCTGCTGCAATAGCACCAGACTACAGAGAAGCTTCTGTCCTCAGGCTGTGACATTTTTTTCCCTTTTATTGCTTTTATAAATGGAATCATGGTCAATATAATTTGATTTTTTTGACAAAAAATTCACGAATCATGTAATGACCACTGAATTACTATTTAATCTTGAAAATTAATTAATTTAATTTCTTTATTTGCATTTACGTAATTCTGTTTTTATATAGCGCTGAGTATTTTTCCTGGCTGGCTCACATATTGGATCACTGCCTGAAGGTATTCAATCCTAAACGTTTGTTTACGCTCTGTTAAAGCCTTTTTCAGTAAAGCACCTTGGTTTGATAAGCCTGAAAATCTAATTTGCAAGGGGGTTCTTGTACCCCGCCATACTTTTTGAAAGTCTAGTTAGAATTTATTTCCTAAAAAGAGTTTTAAGGCACTGAATACACTTTAAAAAAGGGCAAAAAGCACAGAATGTATTGCAAATACACCAAATTATAGCCAACTTTATTTAAAGGCTAAATAAATTGCTTAACTTAAATACATTAGCTATAAAGATGCACATCTTATTGTGTGTAAGGAGAAAAAAACAAGTGCAAGGAAACAGAAAAAACAAAAAACAAGTAAAGAAACATTTGAATGCTTTAAGGTCACTGAGTAATGACATACTAAGGGTTCCCCTTACTCAGGTTTTCGGCCTAGAACACTGGTAGAGGAAGGGTTGGGCACAATAATGTATTAAACTGAATATCTTTGCATTAAACAGCACAAACAGTCTGTCAGAGAGAAGTAACTTCAACTCTGTACCCAGCTTAAAGTAGTTTGTGGTATTTGAATGCATTATACTGTGAGCTGTCCCCAACAAAATATGTCATACAACAGAATGTAATCAATCAGACACAAGAAAACAGTAACAAAATACAATATACAACAATACACAGTTAAGAAAGACCCCATCATTATCAATGATTGTATTCAATTCCATCTAAAACCTGATTCCAATAAAGTTGTGACGTTGTGTAAAACAGAAATATAACAATGATAGTATGCTAATCCTGTTTGACACACTCAGTGGAAAATCTACAAAGACAATGTATTTAATGTTTTACCTCATCAACTCCATTGATTTTTGTAATATATATTCTGAAGCAACACATTTCATTCATTGGGACAGGTCATAAAAACCTGTTGAAACATTCCTCAGGTAAACAGGTTCATTCATAACAGGTGCAAGTATCCTGGAAAGGCTCTTTCATGGATGGGGTTCACTGCTTCATGAAACATGATTGTATAAAGGATATCACTACATGGGTTTGGCAACACTTTGTGAAACCGTCGGTAAACAGTTCATATGCAAATGATTGTGTTCAGTTTTCATTTTTACACAGCATCCCAACTTTGTTTTTAGAATCAGTGTTGTGCATCATACAAGTGTTATTGTGCCCACCCCTGGATATTCAGCATACAGTGACATGCCGAAATATGTTAGTGATGGATCATGGTTAAAAAATGGCAGGATAATGGGTCAATGGAACATCTACAATCACCACCTTATAAATAGGATAGGATATCAGGTCGGGGTTTTGACGTCAAACACTAGTATGACAAGTACAGTCACTGATATTATTAGAATGTCCTCGAGGACTTGAGAGTATTTGCAGTGTCAGGCATCAGATTTGTATGAACATGCTTTTTTTAGTATTTACACTTTAAAAATATCTGGAGGAGGGAAAACTTATTTCCTTCAGCCTAAAATGTACATATGGCATAGTTGTTATTGTTGAACTGATTTGTAAAATGCTGGCTCTGAAGGGCTTTATGACTTTACAAGGACACCTCGACCATACCATTACTAACTTGGATTTGGGATACCACTATGGTGTTAGAGGACACCGCTTGTGCACTACAAAGTTAGAGAAAAGATTGCCGTAGTTCTGGAAGGGTTTCGCAAGCGCCTTTGGAAGGAACACCTCCATGCTGCCTTGAAAAGCCAGCTACAAAGAAGGAAACTCCTGGAGTGGGATGCAAAAAACTGTCGCACACTGTTTCACAGCCACTGTTGTCAAAGAGCAAGAGCAGTCATCAGAGAGTGAATTACATCCCCTAAAAGACTTCTATTACATATTTCATGTCGTATAACAGGAAAAAAGATTAAATGTGTCAAAATGTGTAATTTTATGGATAACTACAGAGATTTAGCATTTCAAACTTTAGTATCAGCAGCTGTGAGTCAAGTACTTTCACACTATTCAGCATGGGCAGCTCCAAAGACATGTTGCCCATTATTCCTTTCAGCTTTCAATCTTCAGTACGTTCACATCATTTTGAAAATAGACCCTGGACACATAATTCAACCGAAAACAAACGTACCTGCCCTGCTTCGGTTTTGAACGCGTTTCATAAAAGCTGTGACAACAAGCAAGATTTTACAGTATTCTTTCCATTTAATATTTATTTCACAGATTTTTTTCAATTTTGAGAGTATGAATAGCCTTGCTCTTGCTCTACAATGATCAATTACATCTGAGAAGCGAGAACTGATTTGTCATTCTCTGTTTGGAAGACAATCATTCAAGAGGAATTCTGGTATTTTTAGAACTGGAAATATGTTTAGATATTTTGGCGTGTAAATAATTCATACTTTACTACTACTACTGCGTTTGGAATTGGTCCAGTAAATCGCCTCAGCTAGCAGCTGCAACATGACTGCAATGGCTGCAATGTCATGCTTTAGGGCAACTCAGTTTAACAAAGTTATGTCCAGTCAAAGAGCTTGCTTGTTTATTTTTGCCACTCACTGGCTGAGGATCCTTTTTGTAACCAGAAATACAAGATTTGTTTAAGGAGAAGTCTTGCTCTGGATTGCTGGACATTCAGCTGATTTCATCAATCTAGATAAGTCATCAACTGTACTCTTCAACAAATAGGTCCATCTCTGGAGCACGTATTTTTTATAAAGTTGTCAAGTTGACACTTCAGAGTGATAACTTCAGCTTGTGAGTGGCAAAAACAAGAACCTTTAGTCGACTTAACTTTTATGGTCAGAGTTTCCCTAAAGGATTACTTTGCAGTCATTGCAGCTGTGTTGCGGATGCCAGCTGAAGCAATCCACTTTGGTAAATATGAATCATTTATACACCAAAATATGTGAACATTGTGCCTGGGTCACAAAATGCCAGACTTACCCTTTCTTCATTCATTTCCTTTCCTTTTTGATATATTGTCCTGGCGCTCCCTGCGTCCCTGTAGGGCAATATCGTATTGTCATGGTGTGACAGAGCAGATGAATAACTATATGAACAAAAATAATACAATCTACAAGTGTCTCTCAAAAAGCAGGCCCATAAAGACGTTCTCAACAATAAGTAACCTCTTCCTCCCTGATTTCACTGTGCCTCCATGACAGCTTGGTAACTTGTACTTCCTTTTGCCGTTTTTTCACATACAGCTACCCAGTCAACTCCCATCAGTATCTCAATGCAGAATCCCCCAGAAGTCACACGTTGTTCGGTATCACTCTCTCCTCTACATATCTTACACCTTTAGCTCCTCCAAAAAAGCACTTTTAGCCCTAATACTTATCCAGGCTAAACCCCCAAATCCCACCACCCCAGAACACCAAGAGGAAAAAAGGGAAAACAGACGGTTTCCATTTATTTTCCCTTGTTCCCAGGGTTATCATAAAATTCTTTGATTCAGTTGTTCGAGAGGGATTTTCCCACCAATCCTGTCCTTTTCTCTCCAAATGCCAACGGTTTGGCTTGACCGCTCTAGGAAGAGCAGTCAGTCTCAGGAGGCTTTGAAAGGGTTTCATCTGAAGGTGTCTCATTGGTGATCCCAGTTTCTCCTCCATTCTCTGGTCCATTGCTGAGTGACATCTTCTCCAGACCTGTGGGGAAGACACAGATTCAGATGTACAATAATAAATATGCTGTTCTGCATCAGCAAGGAAACATCCCTCATATTTGCTGTCTAGACTTGTTCTCATCAACAACTTGAGGTGCTTGGGGGCATGGTTCCATGCTTCTATATAAATGAATGTTGGACTTTTGACATTATTTCAAAGATGTCTATGTATTGTGTCGCAGTTAGCAGGCTAACCATCTAGCCCCTTGCGACTTTGTACCTCAAGAAGTGATAGCCCGATAGTAGACAAGCCCAATACAGTTAGCTGAGCTTACTAGCTGACAGCAGCTACAGTTGGCAGCAGTCAGCTGTTACTCTGGTGAAATGCTGCCCCCTATTTGTTTCAAGTATAAATTCAAAAAATGCCAATTCTTACATATCGCACCTTTAACTGCACCAACTGTTATTATTGCTAAATGCCACTTAATATCACCTGAATGTCACTGTGAACTGAGCTTTTTAATGGTGCTTTCAAACCTAAGCGGATTTGTTGGTGGAGCTTGGTGGGAAAAGGAGGGTCTCTGGTTTCTCTGGTGCGGTTCATTTGTGGTGTGAAAGCAAATGGAATAATCGCAGTACTTTGTGACAGCAGATCTGTGCTTTTAGCTTAATTTAAAAAGCTAAAGAGTAAATCCATCCACTGACTGTGAACTGTTCAGGAAGCATTCCAATAATATACAGTGTGAGAATGTTGTAGATGTTAATCATTTGTAAACCACAGTAAAACGCATGCAGAGTGAGACTGGGGTGCAGTCTGCTCAGCCTGCTGTTCATAAGTCTATTAAATATCCACGACATAGCATTCCTACAGTAATCCCCTTATGCAGATTACAATGTTTGTCATTATCCATGAAAAGTGACTGATTCGCTGTCTAATAATACTAATAATGCTTATGTTTTATTTCCTGGTAAGCTCTTTGTGCCACCACAGAGCATAAAAGTACACATAAGAAGCGTTCAAGTGCTGCATGACCTATCACATGACTGTGCCTTTCTTACGTAGCTCCACAGTGCTGTTGATGCAAGATGACAATCACCAAAACTGTCCAGTTACTTAGTTATGTGTCAGTCTGTATGATTTAATGTTAACCACCAAATCCACACTATTAAAAAGTCACTTCACATGTTTAGCTGAAGTAAATCATTGAGTTAGAGTTACTCATTCACACCATCCGGATTAAACAGTGGAGGAGCAATAAAGCCACCTGGCTCCCGATAGCGGTTACAATACTGTAGTTTCAATATCAGGTGGAGAAGCTGGAGGTAGTGAACCAAACCTGACTTTGCAGCACAGGAACAAACTGCAGCAGGTGTAAATCTAATCTAATTAAGTAATCTAATTTTGACTTCATCTAGAGTAGAAAAAGTCCTATCAGCACAATTAGCATATGAAAGTCTGAAGTCGGAATAAAGCCTGAAGCATCAAATTGCAGGTTCTAGCACTCTTAACTCGAAATTAAAGCAGCAGCGTACAGGTTTCAGGTCGCACAAAGGTAAGCAAAGTCAATTTAGCAACCTTTTTTAAATGGAGGCTCAAGACCAATCAAAAGGCAGATAGCTGACAAAAGCAATTTGGGCCCTTTCAATAGCTTTTCATGGCAAAGCTGTTAAGACTGGAGTGACAAGATTTGAAGTTGATTCTGAAAGATATCAATGTGAAAAGTAATAGCATGATGATCCTAGCTGAGCTGAGTATTTCTGATGTTTGAATGACGTTTCTACGTTGAAAAACGTGGAAGGAGTCAGCGGCTTAAAAAAAGCCTATGGAAGAAAGGTAGAGAATTCTGGCTTAGAGGAACATACGATGTGAATGTCTCCAGCATTCACAAACACAATCAGTGTGGCAATAATGCAGTGCAGTTCCACAGAGGGGATGAGCCAGGCCTGAACGTGGATCCAGCCCAATGAAGTCACACTTCACTGTATTTTGCACATTTATATGGAAAGTATCAAAGATACGCATTCAGTGGTTCACCTTAAGAACATTGTGGCTTCACTAAAGCAGACACATGTCGTTAACATCCACCATTACCATTGCATCTGTGAAACAAGGAAGAAAAGCAGCAAGAGAAAGAAAAACAGCTGGGCTACACATTTAATGGGTGGTAGAGACTGCCTGTGCAGATTCTGTCTTAATAAAAAATTCCAGGATTTTTCAAACACAAATACTGCGTACTGCATGTGGCCATCCTGACCACATCATACTAACTTTGCACTAACCACCTCTGTTGGAAGGATATGGCAAACACAAACTCTGGTGAAACATTGTAAATTGGAAACAACACAAGTCGTCTTAAACTTTTACTGTCCGGGTAAAAACAAGTTTTGAACACTTACGTTGCAGCGATGCTGAGCTGTTGCTGGGGGGCGCTGTGCTGCTGTCCACTTCATCCAGGTAGAGTCGGTAATGATGGCCACTGTCGTCTTCATACTCCACATTCTCATCATCGCTGTCCACCTCTGGAGCCACATACACCACCTCAAACTCTATCTGTCCTCTCTGACGAAGACACCCACAATGAGCACTTTCAAAGAAACTGACAAACAGTGTGGCGTGTTGTGCTCGTGTGTGCAAGCTTGTGTTACCTGCTGGGACAAAATGGTGACAGCCTCCTTGTGTTTGGCATCTCGCAAATTGATGCTGTTGACAGCAAGGATGGCATCTCCCACATGCAGACCTCCACATCTGTCTGCAGGCTGACTCGGATGGATCTCCGAAATAAGAATGGGGACACCGTGCTCCTTCCCACCCTGATGAGAACACACACACGAGTTAACTACACTCATTTGGCCAAATACTTCTCTTTTTAGACAATTTTATGTTGATGTCAGGAATGTTTTACTCATGTGAGAGATGTACTGACAAGCCAATACGACAGCCTCACAGCCTTATGTTCATGTTTACCTATCACTCACACTCAAATACTGAGCGTCACAGGCAAGCAAGTGCTCTGCAATGAACTAGGTTTTGGAGAAAACTACTTCAAACTCAGAATTATGATATTCACAATATTAATGAGGTAATGATACAAACTCAGAAATATGTATTTGTTCCATTAGTGAATAAACAAGCTGTTCTCAGAGGAAAATAAGGTCCCACAACACTGTTTGAAGCTAGAAAGTTGGCAGGGTCCGCCACGTATAAACAAAGTAAATCAGTATGAAACTGTGTTGTCCTTTAAGGTCAGTTGCATGTCCAGGTACTCTTTGGCAGGATACTGCTCTTGATGGCTGTTCCATCAGAGCGTGAGTGTGTGTGGGATGTTTTGAATATGATGAGCTCCTGATGAGCACGTCAGCACTTTGCATGGCAGCCTCTGCCATCAATGTATGATGATGTGTCTGTGAGAATCAGTGAATGTGGCGAGTGTTATAAAGCACTATCTCCATTTACCAACAAGTCTTTGCTAAATGATTAGCAAATAGCCATGTCTGTTCACAGGATTAGCAGCTGCCCTCGCTCTCCATATGGCTGCCATAATGTCAACATTACAAACAATGAAGGCAGGCGGCTACAAAAGATTGCTGTCTGAAAACAACCTTAATGCTTTGTCCTGTGGAAATCGTATACTTTATAGCATTTGATAGTCTTTCCCTGCATAGTAAGAGTAATTTATTTTAATTTCCAGATTTTCAAGCAAATTTCATGAAATTAGAGAAGTCAAGGTTAAACAGATACTGTTTAAGAGGGAAGGAATAAAACAGCTGTGACTGTGACTTACTGTAATGGAGATTCCTAGCCCCTCATGATCATCTTTGACTAGCACCACTTTTCTGATAGGGCCTACTCCCTGGGTTTTCTTCAACATGTCTGGTTCCTGGAATTAAATCAACACATTCAGCTTTGGAAGCACAACAAAAGGTATCAACAGTCTCAAATGCTTTGTAGTTTTACACTCACATGCCCCACAGGAGAGGGAAGAGGCTTTTTAGAATCATTACGACCTCTACATGCTCGGATGACGGTCTTATGGCGGTGAAGGTGAATCTCTGCCTCAAGTTGGTTCCACAGTTTGTCGTGTGCTGGCCCTTTCATGTCACGGCCCAGTAACTGGATCTGCTGCACCCTGAAAGACAAACCGAGAGACGCTGTTATTTCAAAATTCAGGCAGTCCTTTTAGGCTGGACTCAGACCAAATCTGTAAGTGGTAATCATGCACTCAGCTTTAGCCTAGAAGGTGTTGTGAGCTGCAGCTCCTTACCTGCCAGCCAATTCCTTGTCCAAGTATTTGGCAGCCAGTCTGGCTCCATACACTTCAGCCTGCAGTACTGCCATGTGCCTACGAAGGGCCTCATTTTCCTTCTTAAATAGTCTCACTTCTGCCTCCAGCCTTGCCTCTGCTAATTTCTCCTTCTTGCTGGACTCCAGCTCCTGTTCCTAGAACAAGAACATCACATTTAAACACACAACACAACAGCATAACGAGCAACGTGAGTGAACACTCAATACCAATATCAATGTATAGGTAGATTTATTTTCTTCAGAAATTTCAATTCATACATTATTAGTTGTAGCAGAATAGGCTTTCATCACATGAGAAGATGAATCACTCATAATCACATTAAGGTCAAATTCTTTCCTCTGACTTAAATGTATTTCTGCCAAGCCAGTAAATCCCTGAGCAAACTAGCAAAAGAAACAGGAAGAAACAGCTGCAGTTAAAAAGTCAATCCGGATGTATTACTGTAATAATTTCATTATCATGTACAGTATTTGGCTTTTGTGTGGTAGCGTTATCGCTGCCCTCTCACCCGTCAGCTTGAGTTTTTGCTCAACGGCGTGGCCGTGGGAGACCGGCAAATATCTTATGTTTCATCAGGAAACAGGAAGTTGCTGTAAATCCACTGTGCATGGAATCTGCACCAACCTACACATGTTTGGTAAGAGTCCTGGCCTGGCACATCTACATGCCAATATGCTGTTACTGTCATAGCGCTAACAACTGGCAGCGGGAAATGACATTTCTTAAGGACTGATGTACTTGTCCTGGTCAAATGACAACATCTGCCCTTAAACATGGTGAGAAAACAAAGAAACTGAACACAACTTGATTACAGAATGCAACCCTTTCATAGTGAACTTCAGACTGAGGACAGGCTCCTTAGCCCATGCCCACTCAAACCTCAAAAGAGATCACACAGACACAGGAGACTAAAAACCTTTTAGAAATTCATAAATATTCAGCTGCTAGTGTTAAAAATGAAAAAAGCACCTGATCTGACCTCATCCTGCTGTATCGGGTGTTTTGTCAAGGATTTTGGTGAAAGCAGAATAAAAAATGTGAAGGAGACGGAGGAGGCAAAGTAAGAACATGATTGGAGCCTGCCAATGTATCATTCCCAACAATGACCTTTGAGGAGAAATACAAAAATGAGACAGGCACTGATAATCTGTTTATCAAAGTGTTTGGTCTAATTTTGTACTATTTATTATTAAAGACTGGAGAAGAAGGAGAAGAGAATGAGAAGAATGGCTGTTTAGACTGGACAGTGCTGTGTTGTGCAGTGCAGTTTTCTCTGTCACAGTGTGCTTTGTTTTCTGATGCACTGACGGATGAAGTGTTTCTTTATCTTCTGAGAAAATGATCCTACTAAAGCTTAATGAACAATTCACAGACCATCTTGGATTGGCTGGAAAAGACATGGTGACAAAGCTGTTTTTCTGAACTCATGAAAAGTTGACTTTTAAGGGGTTACTTGGTTCTCACAGGACAGCTATGCTAAGAAAATATGATGATTTATAGAATACGATGTGTTGCTTTAGATTCAACTAGCCAACAGTATATAAAGGAGTAAACTGAGGTCAAACTTGTGCGTACACATTAATGCAGCAGTACTATTGAGCCAAAAACATCAGATGTAATAGGAAAACACAGACAGAACTTTAAGTGCTCAGAAATACCAGCACCTGCAGCACCATCCAGTACAACAGTTACCATAGTTAAAATACATGAAACCATGATTGTCGCTCTTTACATCTCATAGATGATAACATTAGGTATTTTTATCAGATATTGACAGCTTAAGTGAAAATGTCCCTGGTTTTCATTTCAGCGCTCTGCTCACCTTACTATACGGGAAGTGGATGAGAGGAACGAGATTTTGGAAAATTTGCATTCAAGAGTGAAGCAGCTCATGTCATTAATTCACATATATATGTACATTTGATGCCTCTTCATTCTGATGTTTTCACTCTGACCTGAACACAATCTGACACACTAAATCAAAACCACCTAGAGAAGGTCTGTGTCAATTTGGTAATATTTGAAGCTACCCCTGTGGAGATAGACATTTATTCATATTTTAAAATCATACAGCGACACCTTTGAATTGACCACTGTGTACAGAGCACCCTTTATCACTGTTGGTACCAGTAACATCACACAAGTAACCACTTGAGTACCTGCAAATACGATATTTGAGACCAGTGACAAGCGAATTCTCGGCTGTGTGATTAAATAGAGGACAGCTATAATTCATATCCCACGCCTTTCTATTCCTGCCTTAAAGCATCATGAATCACTAGTTTTGTCAAGTGTAGATATACAATCTATCTTCAATCCAAAGTTATTCTAAAGATTGGATTGTTCTAGAGAACATCAATATACAAACTTACCATCTCTTCCAATGCTGGTGCAGGCTTTAGGGGGAAAAGAGCAGAAGAAGAAGAGAAATAAATAAATTAGAGAAATTTTAATTTCAGGCAACAGAGATCATGAGTAAGTCAACCACTCAGTAGGTGATGAAAGCAGTGGAACAGTAGGATAGCAGGAGCAGGAAGCACCAAACCAACAGCAACGTACACTTGCCCCATAACAGCAGCTGCAACTGCAAACTGAAATGTAGGTTTAGGATTCAATCAATCTTTATTTGTATAGCGCCAATTCACAACAAAAGTTATCTCATGACACTTTCTAATTGCAGCGGCCATGTGCCCAGACCGGTTAGGTTGAGAGGGAGAGGGAGAGGGAGAGAGAGAGAGAGAGAGAGAGAGAGATTTCAAGTCTGTTTTCCTCTGACTTCTGCGTGATACTTTCTTTTTTTTCGAGACAGCTCTCTTTGCCTCCGTCTTTTCTTCAAGCATTTTTCTTGCCTTGGCATGTTTGGTAATATAAAGGCTAATTCATGCTCCCCTTACAGATGAAAATAGATACGTCTGTTTCAAACAATATAATCGTCACTGCCCCCATACGTCCATGCGTCCTTCACAATGGTATGGATGTTAAGTAATACAAACAGTAACGCAAAGGGAGAGGAGAAATGGGTTACTGACCAAACACTCTATAACAGTGATTACTACTGGAATATAAAGTTATTTAATACTTACTCAAACTTACTTAAAAAACAAAACTCAAGTTGAGAGTCTTATAATTTATTAAGAACCAACACAAATGTCTTCAGCTACTCCCACCATCTGAGAAAGTGAAGACCCAGTGGATTCAATTTATTTGTTTAGGTAGCGTCCCCACACAAACTGGAAAACTCTTAAAGGCTATGTGTGCGCTAACTATTTGACTTCAGACTGCTTTCTCAATGACAACCAGCAACATAAAAAGCAGGATTAACTAGTCAAGTTTGTTGTCATGTTTTTCTTGGCAATGCAAGTCATTGGTAAAGTGAGATGTCTGCACAGACCCTGTTTACCCTGCTGCCATTTGGCAAAAGATACAGAGGTATCCTCTGCGATACCACCAGGCTACAGAGCAGCTTCATTCCCCAGGCTGTCAGACTTCTAAACTCATCCTCAACACTCCATTGTCTAAAACAGATGCAGCAGGACACAAGGACTCCTTTTTAAAAAATGACAGTAAACTTACCTTGTTCCTTGTAATGTTAAGCTCAGCGGGCTCCGTTGTTAATGTTACTAAAGCTCATTCTGCTCCGTGACCCAACTTGTATGTGTGCCGCGGTATGTATATCTACTTGACATGCCCCGTGGTACATTAGTGTACTTACTTTCAATACATACACATACTCTCAATACATATACTAATTCACTATTTCAAACTCTCTGACCTAACTTCTGACATCAACAACTCAGCCTAACTTAAAAAAGAATTCAACTCCAAATTCCAGCTGGCGCTTGGCACCATCTCATTAACATGGGAAAGAGGTGTGTTAAAATGAAGCGTGACAGTTGTCAGAGGGTCAAATATGGGCACGTTGTTTAAATACTTTCCAGCATTGCATGTCATCACCAGCTCTTAGATAACAATATTGCTTTAAGTAAACACTCAACACTTGTCTCTGCTCCACTGCGGAGAGATGCCCTGATGCTAACTTTTCTGCTACATTACTGACTGTACTATAGCTGGCTGACTAGCTAACATGCGAACATTAGCAAGCGGATGTCACATAAGGATTAGTGACTTGACAGTTAGGACAGGGATAACTTTACATTGGAAAGGGAAAATGATGTGGTCATTGTTTAACTTTCAAGTGTGTGTCACACACACAAACCAGCTAGCAACTTACTGTGAAGACACCGCTTCACCTTAAATAACAAAAATGACTTGAGCTATGTGCATATGGGTTACATAAAATAACATTAACCTATATTCACTGTCATGTGCACTTTAAAATGAAATACAAGGAAGAGCTGCCTTATCTTCACTTCTTTTGAGTTTGCCTTCAAGAATAAAAGTTTGGCCAACAGAGGCTTCAGACTGTGTGTCTTGACAGAAGCTGGCAGGCGAGACCACCCTTTCAGCAATTACAGAGCAGCTAGGGATGCGTAACATTGTGCGAACTTCAGATTCAGGGTGTGAGCAGTACCGCAGTGCAAGATAGAGTGGGAGATAAGGTTTTTAAAAAGCCGCTTTGCGCTCCATCCAAAACCTGCCACTCGCTCTTTATTATTTAACACAAAAATCCAAAAAACTGCCATCAAAATTTAAGACGGTTTACAGTCTTATAAGTGAGCCTCAAGGAAACGCTTTGGGCTATTGGATGCCCAGGCTGTACTGGACTCTGGACTGAGCACCTTGCAGTCTTGTCCTTTGTCTTAGTCTTCAGTCCTGACGATTGTACTCATATAATGCATGAAGTTGGTGTGCAGTTGGGGCTGGGTTCGGTGGGTGTGGACACTAAAACACTCTGACCTGTGCATTACTAGCATCTACACATCACATTAAGTACTATATGTTGCATGGTTCACAGAACACAGGACGTTGTTAAAAACATCCTCGAGAGAAATATCACCAAACGATTATCCTTTCTGTGTGAGATGGTTGACAGATAAGGCAAGCTCATACCTACCCATGAGATGAATATAAGTATATGATGTTTGATAATTATAATTGACCAAAAAAACAAACCCAACAACTCACTTGGTCAAATATGTTGCTTATATTTTCTTTAACTTATTTACCTCTGTTCGTCCAGTAGCCGAGTGGTTAAGACGCACACCATACAGCTGCACAGTTCTTAGTTTGAGTGTTGACATTTCTGTCATGTCTTTCTGCACTCTCTTTCTGTATCTGTATCTCTGTCAAATTATTACAAAAACGCTAATCTTTAAAAATTTCCCCTGTTGTAAAAAGTTTTAATTCACTGAGTCTGAACGTTGTGAACAGCTTCTCCTCCTTCTACCTACCAGTCTGTCTTTGATGGAGTCCGAGTCCTCAGCCTGGCCTTGCTTGGCATGAAGCTGCAGCTGAAGAGCATGAAGCTGCAGGAGCTGGTCGTGGACCTCCCTTTCTACCGCTGCCCGCTCAGCTTTAGCCTCAGTCAGCTCAGAACGCAGGTCCACCAGCTGAGCCTGGAGTGGAGGGATGGATGAATGGAGACATAAAAAGCATTAAAAGGGGGGGTTGGGGGGTGGGGGAAGACACCAGAAGGAGACACGTCAGGTCAGGTTGAACACTGTGCTGGGCTGTCACATCACTTTCAGTAGACTATACGGACACCTATGTCTTTGGGTCTGCCAGTGGGTGGAGCACTTCAGAGGTAATGTCTCCATTACATGATTAGTCCATCAAAGACAAGTGAACTCCGTCTTATTTTATAATTCTTTAGATTATTATTTTGTTTGCTATGGCAACGGCAGCACTTGAAGATGGTTGTAAAAATAATGATTGTATTTCTGTTGTTTCAAATATTTTTATTATAAAATATCAAGCCACAAAATTGTTATTACAATGCTTCTTTTTATATAAACAAAAAGTAAGAAAGGACATGAAAAAAAAAAGAATAAATAAATAAATGGAAAAAAGAGACCGGCAGAGAAGACCCACATCCCCTGCCTACAACAACCCACCCAGGACTGCAGTCAAGATTCAACTTGTCCTGCAAGATAAAATACCAAAAGGTTGCCATGTTTTGCCAAAGTCTTTTAGTTTGTCCTTAACGAAGAACCGGAACCGAATAAGAAGATAAGCTTTTTTGCAGTGACATGTCCATACGCCAAGAAGCACAGCTGTGCCTTTCAGTTAAATGTCTGAAATAAGGTGTGTGGTTACCACGGGCTGAAGATTTTTACACGTTTTGTTCAGTGACATAAAAAGCATCATTAAATGTCTCACAGTTTAATTATAAAGCTCTTACGTGTCTTAAAATATGGCGGTTGCAAACAAGTGTCTAAATGAGACTACAGAGGTTGTCAGGGACATTAAAAGTCATCACAGCGAACACAGAGACTCATCTACTCACTAGTCCATCTGTAGTTACAAACTATTCTAACTCTAACTCTACAACTTGTACATTTATCAGTTTATAGAAAACCTGTATAGTAATTGTGTAGTAAGACGCTTAGTGGTGAGGACATTTAAGTCATGACCGTGATGTAGCCAGTTTATAGCCTAACATTAGCTTTTTACTGCTAGAGATTTAAAAAAAAAATTGAAAATCACAATTATCATTTACATACACCACCTTCTTCATACATGGCCTACCATGGCTTTGGTTGTGTAGGTCTAATTTCAAATAAAGTGCATAAAAATCACACTGGACCATTTTGCCTTTTAGCTGAGCATCATGAGGACAGTTGGCGAATGAGACAAAAAAGTTCATTGGAGCCACCTGAGGCTGCAGGTACTCACACAGTTTGATTAAACCTTTCCTTTATGCTGTCCACTGCCATCAGGGAGGGCTGTTGCCATGAGGGGCTGTCAATGGTCCAGAACAGTGTTTGGATGGGTGATGTGTGTCAAGTGGCATCCACATAAATGCCGGGAACCAAGGTTTCCCATCTGAACATTGCTTTGTAACAAGATGACCAATGATATTAACATCAGTTGTCAGTGGTTTAGATATTGTGGCTGATTGGTGCATTTTAAGAGTTAGAGCCAGAGGCTGGGGTTAAAGTAATTGAGGGTTGGGGCAAAAGTCTTAAGGGTGCTTTGTTCTATTTATCTCATCAAGCATCTTTTCATGCTTTAAGTCATCAGAATGAGGCGGAACTCATTTGAAATCCTGTGGTTTGAGGTCTTTAAAGGTTGGCAAGCATAGTGATTAAAGGTATGTGGCAGCGGAACAGCAATATCAACGTTTTAATATGTCTGTCGAGCCGGAAACAATACAGCACAATATAAAGTGCCACGCTACTATGGTTGGGCAAAAGGTCATTAAGTGGTAGACCATCTGTACACAATAAGCTGATGGACAGCAGTGTCTGCCTAACACAACACATATCACTGCTTTGTAAGTTAACATTACACACGGCAACGGCATATCATCAGCAGTACTATGAGTAAGAATCAGTAATGGTGAAAATGGTGAAAGCTTCCCAACAGGAAACATCACAAACTGACATTTTGCCCTAAGATACTACAAGACAACAGCCACCCAGCCACAGTCTGTTCACCCTGCTGCCATCTGACAACAGATACACAAGTACCTGCTGCTGTACCACCAGACTACAGAGCATCAACACTTTCCAACATATATAAAGGCGCAAAGATTGATTCATTTTTAAACCCTTGTGATGTAAAACAGGACAATAAGTGTATCTGTACCTTGAGAAAAGACTCGCTCTGTGTCATGGAAGAGGAGCAGTAACCAGTGGGTCGGCACCGACAAACCAAACACCAGGACTTGTGACGCCGGAACCAAAGTGTAGTAGTTACCATGAGTGGATGTGGACAGGATATTCTGACCACACGTCACTTTAAAGTGTAACAGTGACTCACCTCCAGTTTATGGTTGAGTTGGAAAACCGTCTGGGTTTTGTGACAAAGCTGAGCAAAACAGGAGCTCAGGCTGGTCATCTTCTGCCGACCCTCGTACGTAATGTCGACTTGATCCGGGTCTATTTCTCCGAGAAGCAGGTCCACGTCCACGAAGGCCTTGTCGAATTCTTTCTCCAGCACTTCAAGCCACCGAAACATTGACATACCAGGGCCGAGACCGGAGCCCTGGCCTGCCGGGGAGCATCCACCCGAAGCGGACATGTCTGGAGACAGCGGAGCCCTGACGGTAACGTTAGCTTAACTAGCACTTTGCTGGTGAGTAACGTTGCTGAATCCCCTCTCTGCGAAGGGACGGGCGAAATACCGCTCAAACGCAGCGACTACACTCCGTACAGGCTTGGCGGCTGGAAGTCTGGCAAATTTCCTTTTTTGCGATTCTTGTGAAAAGCACAACCTCACCAGGAAGTTCCAGCAGATACACGGATTGTATCTGAGCAACTAGTACTGTCTGACTGGCCACAGGGAAGAGCAGCTGAGAGCAGAGCCATCGATGCAGAGCTTCCTCATCTTCTTCCTCTTTTGGTTTTTATGGCAGGTTGCAAGCATGACTTTTAAAGTGCGTACCGCCACCTACTGTACCACTGTACGGAGCATGGAGATATATGGTAGGCTATGAGTTTACTGTACATCAGAGCAGGGCATGGACCCTTGGAGCAGGGCATGGACCCTTGAAGCAGGGGCCTCAAACTGCGACTCTGCTGCTGGCCCCGCTGCTGCACCGAGTAGAGGCCTCTGGTAGCGTCCGTCCTTAATAAAATGATGGTGGGTGAGTATGGCAAGTAATGTAAGCCTTGTGCAAGGTTTAAATAAGGTATTTATAAGAAAACAAGATTTGCAGTATTAAAAACTAACATATACTGATGTATACTTCTCTTTGCATTTTTTGAATGTGTTAAATGTGAAGAAAATATGAGCAGAAGTGTACACATGTATTTCATTTGTTAGTTCATTGGGAGGTTTCACCCAAGATGTGCACTAACTGTTAAAAACTGATCGTATAAAAATGTATAAATATGCTGTTTGCATTTTTGTATTATTATGTTAATAATGGAAATAAAAGCTACATTTTAATATTGCGCTTTCTTGTAGTCCTTGAACGCCGTGGTGGCCCTCCAATCAGATGACAATACCAGCGGGGCCCCAAACTAGTTTGAGTAAATAAAATACAAATAACTTGACTAAAACAACAATACAAACAAATAAATACATTTTGAAAAATCCCTAAATTCTATTATTATCTCCTATCTCCTTCAAATATTCTACACTGGTTTTCTGCGTGTCCTTTACCCCCTCTCCTGGGCTGCATCCAAATATCCGGACTTGACCGGTCTTGCAGACTCGCTGACACGTTCCCAGGAAGTCCACTAGTGCTGAGGGCCGTCCAAACCTGCAATTCAACCAGTGCACAAGGGCCCTCAAGAGGACTTTCTGTTGACTTCCAGAGGGTCTGCTTGGGGTGTTGATTTCACCAGACTTCACATATTTGATTTGCAGTAGCCACAATACATTGCAATACAAACTTAACCTTGTAAAACTTGTATTAATGTATGTTACTTGAATTGTGTTGGCTGGAAATAATATTCATCCACATCATCATAAAGAAATATTTAGAAGTACAGACTGTAGAGGGAATCAAAATGCATTTTACTCATGTAGTCTTGAGGCCTGTATATCAGTGGCTCATGTTTGCCTTGTGATCTCACACCCTCGCACACTAGACATGTTGACGGTAAACACATAACAGTATGCGTGACTGATGTCTGTGAGGGCTCAGTCCTCAAGTCCAGAGGGTGGAGGTCTGGATGAATCCAGAGAGCGCTCCTCACTCCTTGAAGCACAAATAAGAGCGTTGGGACAGCATGCAAGATGGTGGACAGGACTTCTGGTTCAAGCGAAGCTCGAGGAGCGAGGAAGTACCCACTATATGTGTGTAATTCTTGCTCAATGTCAGCCATTAGCTCATTTCTTCAAGTATCATCTTTATGTGTACCTGCAGATACTCAGATACTGGCCTTTGGTGTTGTTTGTTTGCTTGTTGATTGTTATAGTTGACTTAGTATAATTATAATTACAGTATAATTATTATTTTAACTGTTGTCATTATTAGTTATTTATAACTTATGTGGTTTTTACTGTTATCATTGTTAATTGTATGCTTTTGTAATAGAAGTGCTGTCTTTTCATGCTGTTAAAGCTCATTAAATTCAATTGAGAGATAGAGTGGGGAGTGAGAGGCAATTTCCTTTTGGGAGGATAAAGTCTTAGTCGAACAGGGAGTGTTAGATACAGAGAAAGAGAGGAGGGAAAGAAAAAATAAGGAGGAAAAGTACTTCTGTATTTTCGTGGGGAAATGTACTGACATGAACTTCATCAGTTTCCTCTCATCCATTTACTGCCAGTTTTAATCCAACTAATATTTTCAAGTCATATTCCTTCCTTTTGGTTTAATCTTTGAAACATTTTTCTTCCTCATCATCCTCACTGAGGGCAGCTGTAGCTCAGGAGGTAAAGCGGGTCATCCAGTAATTGGAAGGTTGCTGGTCTGATTCCCCCAGCTGCACATCAATGCATCCTTGAGCAAGGCACTGAACCCCAAACTGCTCCTGATGAGCAGGTCGGAACCTTACATGGTAGCCTCTGCCATCAGTGTGTAAATGGGTGTATGTGACAAGTGTTGTGCAGCGCTTTGAGTGGTCAGTAGACTGGAGAAGTCCATTTAGTTTAGTTCCAGAGAAGTGTATTCCTTTCTCCAAGGAGATTTATCACCTGCTTAAACTTTCTTCTCCTCTCTTTTACTTTGAATCTTCCTCGTCTTTTTTCTCCATGTGAGTTGCTTTCCCCTTGTCTGGTTCAAAAATACAAACTCTTTTTCTTATGTTCTGTAAGAAGTTCCTGTTGACTGTTTTCAGTGGTTTGCTGTCAAACTAATCTGAGTAACTTCACAGTTTGTTTGATTTTGTCCATTGCGTGTTCTGATGCAGGTAACCTTTGCTCTTCTGTGGGCATGCAACAAGCATATTGATTTTTCTGGATGCCAGCTCTTTGTTGTTCACTGACATTATTTTGTAATGTGCACACAAAATACTGCAAGTATTCTGACACCAGATTGTAAGGAATCATATTATTTCTTTAGAAAAATAATTTTATTTGCCATCTGAACAAATAAGATCAAAGCTGAATATATAAAAAAAACATTATTTAGAAACATCACTGTATATAGACATAACTTTGGCATTCATAGAATTTGAAGTAAAGTAGTAAAAAAGAGTCAAAGGATCAAACAGAGGATATTTTTTATATACAGAGAAAGAAGCCATCCAGTGGCTTGTTAAATCTTCAACAGCTGGACTGAACACACCAACTATTTGATTTTGGTTGTCATACTTCATTAGAGCACGTAAATACTACAAACCTGTCAAATCATGCAGACAAAAAAAATCTTATTAGTTTCAGATAACTCAAGCTCGATAGTGAACTTGATGTATTGTATACTGTATGCATTCACTTTACTTAGGGGTCATTGGAAACAATAAGCATTTGAAAAGTGAAAAATGACAAAAAAGATACCGTGACAGCACAACGGCAGCCGATATTGCTATTATTGTAAGACATTTTAGTTAATTTCTCACAGTTATCTTAAAGGTACAGTGTGTAATATGTAGTGGCATCTATCAGAACAGACTTGGCAGAAATAGAATATAATATTCATGAGTATGTTTTAATTACTTTATAATAACCTGAAAATAAGAGTCATTGTGTTTTCATTTCCTTAGAATGAGCCATGGCGCACTGCCATGTTTCTACAGTAGCCCACAACAGACAAACCTGGCACTAGTTAGGGTCTTTCACGTTTTTAAATTTAGTGGGCAGCCGCCCGAAATGCACTGGTTGGAAGATGAAGAAGAAGAAGAGCGTATGGCTGCTGTTTCCTGCTAAACGATCTGTATTAGGAGAAGTTTAAAACCACAATCTGATAAAGGATGGATGATCATACTTATACAGGAGCGTGAATCGTTGTCGAAGAAACAAAAACTCCAGGACACTCTACGAGATCGGGACAAGCGACAACATGAAACAAGAATAAACACTGGAGCTGCCTTTCCCAGATGTAAATCTCTGATGGCAGAGAAATGTTTGCAGACTGATGCTGAAGTGTCCTGCTTTCTGCTGGACAGGTCAGAGTAACGTTAAAGATTACAACCGACCATAGTATACATGAACCCCGCTGCTAATGGTACAAAACCTAGATGACACATGGAGCAATAACTAACATTAGAGCTGTGTGCCAAAGACACAGACAGATAAACTGAGGAGAAGTCCACTCATCACCCAGTTAATACATTCTGTGGATATTTTTCACAGTGCTCCATCATTTCTTTGTAGGATCCTAATAATTTTTTTTGTTATAAACTATAATTTTATGGACTTAATAACTAAACACATATTTACCTTATCACTTGAGTTAGTACAAATACTTGACGCTGTTGTGAACAAGTCCATATTTAGAAAATGGGTCTCTTGTCCCTGAGGGCCACCGTAGCTTCTGGAGCCTCTCCAACGTCTTCGCAAAGAGAGGGGTGAGCGAGGGAGTGTTGCAATCTACAACCTCACCGCTAGATGCCACTAAAGTCTCGATATATTACACAATGTACCTTTAACATCTAGAAGTGTAACATGCACCCTCTGGGCAATCTCTGGTGCAATCCCATTGAGTCCACATCACATGTAAGGACCAACAACTCCATATGAGGATAGGCTGAACAACGTGGTTGGACTACTTGAAACATTAACATCGTCCATCGTCATCTACAAGCCGCAGTGACACAAAACACTTCCCTGGGAAAAGTCAGCATCATTATTGACCTTATAACCTTTTGTTCTAACTGTTGTTATTCTTCATGTGTTGAGAAGTAAACAAGCTAAAAAAGCCATCAAAGCTGGACGGTACTGGGTGTCACTGGGAGACACAGCTGTCACCCATACATTGAGCATAGCAGTCTGAGATGCTTTTCCTCAGCTTATCGATGTCTCTCCTCAGCTCGCTGACCTCGAGCAGCTTGAACCTCAGTTCTTCTTGCACCATCAGTCTGCAGTCAGTCTCCTCCACTGAAACACTCAACGCTGGACAGAGACAGCACAGTAGAAACAGTTATCACAAGATAAGGTATAATGAGCCAGACTGTCACTTCAAACATTCAGGAATGCTAAATCAATTATGTGAAATTATTGTGCTTGGTTACTGCAGGCTAGTTTTTGGTTTAGTAGAATATTGACAGCACTATGTGTTGTCGAGTATAGAGCTGGAGTCAGGTCGTGGTTAGCCTAACTTATCATAAAGACTGGAGGTAGGGGGAAACCGCTAGCTTGGTTACACCTACTAACCTACCTACCTCTAAAGCTTGCTTATTATTAATATCTTGTCTCTCTTTCGTTCAATCTGTGCACACACAGACGTCAACTTGAGGTACAGAATTTGGGATAGTTACTGAAACCCATTGTCCATCCAAGTTTCTTGGATAATTGTTCAGTAGTTTAAAGTTAGTTTAAAGTAGGAAAAAAAGTTTCCTTAAATAAATAGGCATCTTTGTGGAAACTTGTATGTTGAAGTAAAAGTGTATGTAACGCCATGAGTTACATAGTGAAGAAACAAGTGACAGAGACACAGTTCAAGACACTGTACCATCAACATGATTCTGACTGATAGTAAAAATGTTAAATTACATTACTTTAAATTGACTGTAGCCACCTATTTGTAATATCTGACGTAAAATATTAGGTTTGTTATTAGTTAATTTAGTTCACAGTTGTGTTTGATATTCATGTGAAACATGTACGTCACAGGGAAATCAAATTATATCATTAAACTCCTCACTCTTCGTGTTGTTAATATGTTACTTAAACAGGAACATTACCTACATCCAAAGCCTTGCATAGAGAATGTATCTGTGTGTGTGTGTGTGTGTGTGTGTGTGTGTGTGCGTGCGTGCGTGCGTGCGTTATCCACATACATTTCATGCCCAGAAGCAAAGACAGGTTTGGCTCTTTTCCCTGCGCTCTCTGAGCCAGGATGCTGCAGAGAGCCTGGAGGTCCAGCAGACACAGGGACATCTCTTTCAGCAGCTGGCCCACTTCTGGTATCTCCACATGGGATAGAGGATGCAACAGCCCTTCATCCGCCTGCCGCTGCTTCTCAAGGGGAAACAAAGGCACATATTATAGTTTCCAGTAACTTTCTCTCTTCTTCTCTCTTTTAAACATGCCATCTCTCTCACACAGCAGAAAACCAGACCCTCAGGGTTATAACAGTTGTTTTCTGTATTAATTAGTGAACCTTATTTAAAAAAAACAACAAAACAACATTCAAAGCAATTCAAAAAACTAAGTGGAAAACAATTACTATTTCAAACAAGTAAAATATACCAAATCACAATATTTGTTTACAATAACTTCCGACGCAACAATTAAATTGTATGCCCATAAGCTACATACAATTTAACGGTCACTTTCTGTGATGTCATTCCAAAGTAGATACATGTCATTCATCTAAAATGCATATTTAATGCTTTCATATCTCATTTATAACATTGATCAACACTGACCCTATATTTCTATATTAGTGGATGAATAAATGATTCAGGGGTTAGGGATTCATATTCTTCCCCAAAATTAGGCATTTTCTATCCTGGGAACAGACGCAGTCCATCCCAGGAATCCCTAGCACTGCATTTGTTTTGAAGGTATAACTTTAGGGTCAAAACCCACTGTTCATATTTACACAGCGTCACGCGAATGTGTGAAAGATGTGAATTTTGAGTCTACTTGCGTCTTTTCATTGACTTTGTATGTAATCTAGACAGGCAGATAATGTGCCTTGTGTTTAGTCTGAATGCCCCATTAGTGTGTGGAGAGCTCAGCCCTACCCTCATGCAAACCTTGTGTCACAGAGAGCAGAGGTGAAGAGAGAAAGGCAGACAGGCAGACAACACCATTCAGAACCCGGTTTTAAGTGCCGCTGCTCGTCTGTGGCCATGCTCCACATTATCTTGCGTAATTATTGTCTGCATTCTATTCTATTCTATGAATAGGGTTAACATTTTCTTACCGATTGGTCAATAGTCATTATGGTTTTAGAGCAAATACATCGACATCAATGGCATTAATGGAGTTAACAGAAGAAATTACTAGTTGTATTGACAATAGGAAGTTTGTAGTAGGGGTTTTTATAGATTAATATAGTTGTGCTATATTGGGTGAAAAGCTATACGGGAAACACGCAGCAGTACAAATAGATGATTACATATCAACATGCCTAGACATAACTGTTGGGGTCCCACAGGGGTCGGTAGTAGGGTCCAAAATTGTTTATTTTGTACATAAATGATATATGTATGGTGTCCAGAAAAGTAAAATTTGGAGGAGGTCACCACAAAGTTTAACTGAAACAGTGGTTTAGCATAAACAGATAAGTACAGATGATGATTGATAATATTAATGTGGAGTATATGAAAAATAATTTCTGGGTGTGATTTTAGACCACAAAATCTGCTGGAAAACTCAGATCAGTTATGTTAGAACAAAGCTGGCAAAGAGCATTGCCGTTCTGGGCAAAACAAAACACATACTGGACCAAAAATCACTGCGCCTTCTGTGTTCTTCACTTGTATCACCATATCTAAATTACTGTGTGGAAGCTTGGGGCAACACTTACAAGCATTATGCATACTTCAAAAGAGAGCAATCAGGATAGTACATAATGTGGGGTATAGGAAACAGACAAACTGTTTTTAAAGTCACATGCATTCAAATGTATAGATCTGGTCAAATTTAAAACTTCAATAATCATGTTTAAAGCAAGAAATACTTTACTTCTGGGCAACATTCAAAGACTGTTCTGTGACAGGGAGGGGGGTTATAATTTCAGAGGAGTTGTTCGTACAACTAAGAGTCTGTGTATGTCAGTGTATGGGGTGCTTATTCCCTCCAGTAAGTGGAAAGTTCTTGTGTTTTTGTGTGGGTGGAAATGGGTCTGGTCTAAAAAATAGACTTTGACTGCCTGTAGGAACTCTCGACACATCAATCTGCAGCTAATAATGCAGCATGACAGACAGAAAGACATTGAGAGACACTTAAGACTTCTAACACTGATACCTGGGGGAAGGCTCTGGGTGCAGTGTCAAGGCTTTCTTCCTTTTCTCGTGGATAAGACTGTAGTCGATAAAGAAGGCCACTTTTTTTTTGCAGTCTTGTACTGTTGGCCTAACAAAGCACAAAATGCCAGAGGTAAGCCTGATTTATTCTTTAGAGGAAGAATATACAGCCTATAAGCCTCCAAATAACACTATTTTTCAGTATGATCAATCATTACTTCAAGTTCACGATCCGTAAAATTACACTTCTTCTTCAGTTCTTTGCTTCTGACATTTCTCCTCACAATAAACTCAATTCTGGCCCTTTATAAGCAAACCAGGTAACTCGGGCTGTGTTTAGAACCATTCATAGTAAATTGTGGGGTTGGTCAGACGTAAAATTTTAGGATGATTGAGATGTATGAAATGACCCTGGGGACCAGACGTACGTGGGGTTTTATAAATCTGACTAAAGGACTGTGTATGCATGCTTCCTGTTTTGTGTGGACACAGATTTCTACACCTGAATATACACAGAGTTTTACACATTTGGCCCCTGGTTGTTACATTTCTCTGATTCAAAACTCGCTTCTCCCATTGGTTAAAAGTGCACCTGACCACTCTGCAGTTCCGCTTATAGGACACTACAGCGGCAACGACATTCATCCACGCCGAAGAAACAAGCAGGATTAACTAGGCAGACAGACACGCGCTAATATCCACCAGTGCGATTCCAAGTGAGGCTTTTGTTATTGTCTGGGCAGATACTATCTATCACTGTTATTGATAGCATGTATTGTATGCTTTAAAACTGCATTTATTGTGAGTGTTGTAGACTGACAAGTCTGATTTGCTGCTGTTTTACACTGTAAAACATTGTGATTGCTGTTCGCTTTTCTTTGTGCTTATCACAAGCTGATTTGAGCTTTTCCACTGTGTGGATCTAAGTGTTAGCTTGCCGCTGCGTGAGTGCACAATAAGGCACATTTCTATCTGATACAAGGACCAGAGGAAGGTGATTGAGCCTGAGTTTGTTCACCAGCCACCAAGTGATAGAAAGGCGAGTACTGCGTCTCTCCACGGTAGTTTCCTCCTCCTCACTGCACTCCAATTATTAGCTCTTTCCCGTCTCTCTTGCTTTCCTCTCTACATGTAAAGCCAATTCCTATGTGTGTGTGGTGTGTGTGTTGCTAGGTCATTATTGAGGGTTGGCATACTTTTGAGTAGACTAGGTCTCATTACATAGGAGTCTACTGAAGTGGCTGATTGCTTTCCAGCTATTAGTCACTTTGCTTAATTGCAATATGGAACTGTGTGCGATTGAACAAAAGTATGGCACACAACCTGCCACTCCTACACCGTTGAAGGGGTTGTCAGATGAGACACGTCTATGGTAGCCAAGCCCTGATAGGCCAGCCACGCACACGCAATAGAGGGCTCTGCCTGTACGTATGGATCTAAGGATCACAACCTTTGTTTTCGGCAGATCTACCCACTGACACAGTGGCGATGCTGTGGTCTGGCTATGCAAATTGAATAAAGCACTCTTTCTTATTCGATTTTCAAGAATATGACCCCATGGTGGAGAACCTTCCTTAGTGTGTGGAAATGCTCATTACCGTACCGTTAGTTGCGAGGTCAGTCTCTCAATCTGTTCTCTTTGATGCTCAATCAGCTGGTGGAAAACAGAAATAACATGTTAATGGGTTTTTGACTTTATCTGAGTATTTGTGTGCATGCATTTGTGCATGTGTATGTTTAGGATGCTACCCTGCTGCTGTGGTCTTGCTGCTCCAGAAGTTTAGCGTTTTCCACCTCAAGCTGCTTCAGGTCTTGCATCGGTGACCTCACCCCATCATCCAAACACTGCTGCACCTTCTTCTGCAGGCTTTACCAAGATGAGACATGTAGTCAAGAAGAGAGAGACACACACGACAAGTACTTAACACAGAGCAAGACGTACGACCATATTAGCAGCAGTCATGCCCAGAACCGTAGCCAGGATTATAGAACTACTGAGGTCATGGCCCCCACCCCCACTCATCCATCGAGACAATTTTGAAGTCTAATAGTATAGATCTATGCATCAATTTTCGACTTACCAAATATAAGATATCAGAAAAAATGGTAGCTACGGTCCTGGTTAGGACATTTTGTTTGTTTGTTTGTTCAGACTGAATGCAAAGCAACATTAAGAGGCAGCCCAACTAAATACTCAGTTAAAGCAAAGACACCAGAGGACACCTATTCACTCTGGGTGGCACAAATTAAGGTGAAGATGCAACCTTGTGAGTTAAAAATGTTTCAATTTCAGCAAAAAACTGTTTAGGCTTTATGATGTCATACATGTACAGAGATTGAGGAAGGAAACAACAGATAAATAACAAAGAGATCAATCCCAGCTATCACACTAAAACAGCTTAGGTGCACGGTGCAGGACATGGTTGGCTTGTACACTGCTACAGATTGTACACTGGCTGTTTGAGCAGCACTCCAGAAGTCAAATTAGGATGAATAACACAAGGTGAAAGTTTACTTTGTGAATATATCTTAAAACAAGCTAACAGCAGCTGTGTGTCATGGCAGGCATTAGTTGATTTTGTACCTGTGTACAGATGCAATCAGCTCCTTCTCTCTCTTAGACTGTATCTCAATCTTGATGTTTTTCTCCTTCATCAGAGCATATCCGTCCTCGAGGCTCTTCTGTAACCGAGATACTGTTATCTCCAGATCCTTGGCTTTCTGCTGTACCTCCTCCTGCTGAGCACACACAATGGTACACAGTGTGGTCACTAGAACTGAACACTGCTTTGTCCAAACAGTGCACAAACACCATGCAAGTGTATTACCATTGATGTGCAAAAGATATTTATTAACTAATTCAGCATTGCAAACGATGCATGATCATCTTCAAATTTTACACACATTACTCAAACAAATATATTGGCCCAACAGTCTTTACCAGGTCTATACAAGCGATCACACATGTAAAAAAAGAAACAACCAATGAAACCAACAAACACATGATCAAAATATAAATAAAAATGTGTGTATATATGTGTGTGTGTGTGTGAGAGAGAGAGAGAGAGAGAGAGAGAGAGAGAGATGCTTTTTTGTGTATAAAGTCAGGTTGTGTTGTTGTCCTGTTAGTGCAGTCAACTCGTGTTTGTGACAAGAGGAGGAGGAACCACTTTCCAAAGAAGACGAGGCAAGCTAGCTGCTGTTAGCCATGGCTAATCTGTGTTGTTAGCATGGTGAAGAAGTGATATTTTTGGTGAGGTGAGGCAGTCTCCACTTGCACAATGTACTGTCACGTATATCCACCTTACGTACTGCACGTTCTTATCCCTCCATTGCCAGCTTAACCCGTACATAGTGTTTTTAACATTTTTGATCATTAAGATAGATAGATAGATAAGATTTAACCAGCGAGTTTAGCCTGTCAGCTAGCCTAGCTGGCTTCCCGTTGCCCAGCCTTAAAAAAAGTCACACTCTAATATTTCGTTGGACTGCCTTTAGCTTTGATTACGGCACATATTCACCGTGGCATCACATTGATAAGCTTATGCAATGTCACAACATTTATTTCCATCCAGACTTGCATTTATTTAAAAAAAGTATTTTAACTGAGTTACAGATGAAAAAGCACAGAGATAACTATAGACTTAGATTGTACAGATCAATAACTTAGCTAGCTTTTTACACTTGGTGCTTCAAAGAGCTGTCTTGTGAAAGCGAGCGGTTAAACTCCGACTTCATTGCTGGATAATGGATTGAAATCACAAATCAGAGAGCTGGATGACTGGTTGTACTATTATGTGTATATGCAGAGCTTTTTAGGAGGCCAGCTAGGCTAGCTGATAGGCTAACCTCGCCAGTTGAAAACATCTACCAAATGAACAAATATTCTTAAAACCCTATATACAAAAAAAATTGGTAAACTATTACCAACATACATACAACATACAAAGTGAACTGTGAAAAGTGAAGTATTTTAACTAAGTTACAAATGAAAAAGCAGTGAGATAATATAACTAATATATGGATTCGTAAAGCAGATATAGGTCACACTACATTGTGCAAGTGGAGAAAGTAAGTGAGCAGTCTGAGTTCAACATTCCGGGCTTGTGTGTAGGTTGCCCATTTGTATTTGTTTTTTCAACAAGCACTCAGCTGGGACGAGGACAGAGACAGCAGAAATGACAGGACCTTTGATGTGCATGTCTTCCCTCTCTCTCTTCCTGCTCCCACGCAGGCCACAGCTACAGTCACTCTTCAGTACAAACTCTACAGACATTCATCAGCAGAGGCTGTGAGATCTAATGTTCCTCCATCTGCATCCATAATGACACAGCTACATACACTTGCCAGTGCAGACTGTGACTACACTCTTATTTCCCTGCAAGACTGATTTTTGTGCTTCAGTAGGCTACGTAGATCATATATCATTTAGTTATTTGTGTTTAAAGTGTGTTTATTGTGATTATTTCCGACTTTGTTGTGCTGTAAATCCCATGTTGGCATACATTGTTTTATTTTTAACTGACCGGATGCACTCTGCCATTCTGCTGTCTGACTTCCTGTCTGGCTCGATCTGCTCTGTGCAAATTGAGGCAGCGGGTCCTGTCTAAAATAGACTCTGTGCGTATAGGTTTACATTTGTGTGTACCTGCCAGGACTGGGCCTGTACCTCGTCCAGCGTCGGTAGGTCTGAAAGGTATTTCTCCAGTGTCTCTATGCGTTGCTGTTTCTCTTGGTTCTGTTCACTCTCTCTCTGACACTTCTTTTTCAAACTGCTGATGTAGCGATCCCGTGTCTTTATCTGTTGACAAAAAACACCTCACATAACTGGCTTTCATAATAAAATGCTGAATGCATTTAACTCATTTGCACATTATAAAAAAGCATGGTTATAAAATAAACCACTCATACATTAATCAGTTCACATCAGTTATCATGTTAGGTACAAAAAATAACTAATTTATAAAATCTTGATTGATTTCTGTTCAAATGGTACATGTGGCCTGTATTTGTGCTCTTGACGTTATTTTAAGAATCACATGGAATAGTTACTCTGCTCACCATATTTTCTAAACCTTCTTTGTATTAACGATTGTGAATTCTGTCTTGGTAATTTGCTGTACCTTTTCCTCCAGTTTTCTGATGTCTTCTGCATATTTTTGTGTGGTTTGTTTGAAGAACTCATTCAACTGGAGTACTTCCAGTTCAGCCACTGCTAGCTTCCTGCCAAGTTCTTCATCAGATGGGTGTTTGCTTGGTGTTTTATTCGCTGATTCCTGTTGGACAACCAGAACTTATATAAATATTTGAAGCTATGATCAAATTATGAATTGGATGCTCACTTATGACATAGACGTGGCAAGTTGTCACCTTGGTATTTAGAATGTGGGGGTCGTCAAGCCATCCTCTCTGGCTCTGCAGAACCTGCTGTGCTCTGAGCTCATTCTCTCTGATCCGGGCGTGGAGCTGCAAAATCTGCTGTTTTTGTCTGAAACACAGAATCCCTCCTGCTTAGAAACATTGTCATCTGTAAATACAGTTTAATCACAAAGCTCTTTTTTGTCTTTGTTGATAGCATTATACAATGGCTTTACATGTTAATGACAGTAGAATGAACTAGTCAAAGCAGCAAAGGCAAACACGAGGGCCCGCAAAACGCAGCAAAGCACGTAAAAATATAGCCATATGCATTAACGGGTTCAAACATTTTCCTGTTCAACAGAAGGAAGTAGTTGAAATGATTAGAGCTCGGGGTCCAGAGCACCAGAGCATCCCAATAAATGGGTGACATGTCTGGTGAATATGCAGGCCATGCAACAACTGGGATGTTTACGGCCATGAAGTGTGTACAGATTCTTGCAACATGGGGCAGTGTAATGTGATTCTGCATCATTAGGTGATAGCAGCGTATGAATGGCACGACAACAAGCCTGAGGATCTCGTCATGGTATCTCTGTGCATTTAAATTGCCATCAATAAAATGCACAAGTTCAGTGTTGACCAGCACAGAGATATGTTAGATTAGATTAGATAGGCTTTATTTATCCCACAGCAGGGAAATTCACTTGTTACAACAGCTCAAGATGCAACAAGTACAGAAAAAAGAATCAGACAAATACGCATAAAGTTAAATAGAAAAAGAAAAAGAAATAAATAAGATATTTACAAAAAAGTGAGTGGAAAGTGATTGTTCAGGTAGTGCACAATATAGCTGGAGGAAGTGTCAGGGCAAGTGTTTTTGAGTGTGTCCTGCAGTACCTATCTATTTCCAGTTCTCTCTGTCCAAGCAGCCCCTCTTTAACCTTCACCAGAGTGTTGACTGAAAGTGAAGTCCCCATCAGCATCTGGAAACACACACAAACATGCACAATTGAACACATACAGTGCATAATGTAGGATTCACATCCTGTGTAGACTCATTAAATTAGCAGGGGCCTCAATGGTGTTCTGAGTTGTGTCCAGAGGTTAAGAGGGGGAGCTGAATTTCATCCCTTGTTTTAAGGAGTCTTGACAGTGTGAGATGCGACATGTCACTCCTACCCTCTGTTCCTCTAACTTACCAAACTTTCATTTATCTTAAATGCGTATTTAATTATTAACACAGAATGTTATAAGGGGGTTAACAGATTCAAAAAGGTGGCGCTCTCAACATCTAAAGGATACCAAATATCACATGTATGAATCAACAAGATATCACACATTTAGAAATGAGTGAGTGATATACATTAATAGTACAGGCCTGAAATGTTATGAATGGCAAACCCTCTAAATGTTCATTGTTATGCAGATGATATCCAATTATACTTACCAATGAAGCCAAATGAAACCAATCAGTTATCTTAACTTCAGGCACGTCTTCAGGAATTTAAACCCTGAATGACCTGTAATTTTCTGCTACTAAACTCAGACAAACTCATCGGAGTACCTCATTAGAGACAATTAACGGAAAGCAATAAATTAATAATAAATAAAATAAAATAAATAATAAATGTATATTCCATCAGAAACACAAGATGAAGAAGCTGAACTGTTATTTTCACTTGACACTAAAGTAAAACACTAATGTAAGCAATGCTACGTTGAGGGCTTAAATTGTCTATGTAGCCCCTCAGTGGCTTTAAGTTTAGCTTTAGTCCCAACATTCAAGTTAAAAAAAAACTATGCTAGTCCCTCTTGAGTTCTATCGATCGATTTTGGTTGCAATATCCCCGTTTGTTTGTAATATGGTACTAAAGCCCTAAACGCAGGGAAGTAGTTTTAACTGGGGAACCAAGGTTAATTTTAATGTTGAAGAGCAGTCAACAGCTGTGCCTAGCCTTGTTCATTCATCATTGTTCAATTCAGGTGAATTGCATGGTAAACATGGAATTTTTTGGAAATACCTTTTCTTACATAATTATTATAATACTCCTCTTACCTGGTTAGGCCCTGGTTTCTGCTGATGTCCCTGTTGCCATGGCGACAGCCTATCTGCACCACAGCCATCTGTTGCAGTAGAAGTGTTGATCTGATCAAGTTTAATTCCACACTCTACTTTGGGCCTGTACTCCATCTGCTCAGTCAGCCACATCTGGGTGCGAATTGCAGTCTGGATTGGGGAGCCTCTATCAGTCTGATGACCCAGAGGGAGGTCGGTTTTTTTGGGTAAGCTCGGGCTATAAACCTTTCCCGCTCCCCGACCTGGTTGAGCATCTGGTAAAGCATTGTAGTTCATGTCCAAACTGTTGTGTTTTACAGGTGAGGACAGAGCTGAGGAAGGTGACAGGTCTGTTTCCAAACCAGTGGATCTACTACCATGGTTGTACCGGTAGCAGGGGCCGGAACCTGGTGAGCGCTGCAGCAAGCTGTAGCAGAGCAAGGAGGAAGATAAAGGTAAATAAAGGTCCAGGTTTGAACCAAGGGGTTCCTTTCTATACCCATATCGCAGACTTCTGTCCAGGGAGCCTTGACCATCTGGGTTGTACTGACTGCCTGATGTCCGACTGAAGCTCTTATCAGCCCCAGATGACAACTTGGTGAGAGAGGACGATCTCCGGATGGGCTTATGATCCTTCATGTCCAGACAGCTTGGTGCACCCAGGGGAGACGTGGCTGGTGGGAGCAGTTGGCAAGACCTGCTCCAGCGACTTGTACTGCTGGGTGAGGCTGGCATTCTAAAACTGGTGTAGGGTGAGGAGGATGGGGATGGCATCACATGGACAATGGGGATGCCATCATCATCCCTGCCCAAGTGATGCCGGGACAGTGGCTGGGAAGACAAAGGTATGGTACTGGAACTGGAGTCCTCTGTAGGAAGAAATACAGGCAAAAGAGACCAATGTGAATTTTTAAGAATCATGTCAGACATCATCATCAACATTACCACATGCATATTGGTGAGCATTATTGTGTTTGGTAGAGTCACATTGAATGACAACAATGCAACTGCCTTAAAGTACATTAAGTTATTTCTAAACTACCTGGGGTGACTACAGTGTCCAACTCTCAAATCAGCTCCACACAGGAGTCATTTCCTGAGGTACAGTGAGGTTTCTTCTCCCTTGTGCCAGTTTGGTATTTAGTAGGGGGTTTGCCATTGGCTGTCTAACAGTGCACCCCAACTTATTTGTCAAGAATCATGTTTTGCACCATTGCCCACTGCCTAGCTCTGACCAGGTCAGGAGAGCACTGTGGAGAGAAGTTTACCATTGTTCATTTACATATACTACCAACATTGTAGTGACACAAAGGTTGGAAAAGGTGGTTGAAAGGTCCCTGTTTAAATTCACCACATTCTCATCTTCATTTAATTGATGAAGTCCTGCTGGTTTCCCTTCTTGAAAATGACAAACAATGCAGAATAAATAGCCAGGGCACCCTACCTTCCACACTGTCAGAGCAGTACGTGCCGATGCCAGTGTCACAACTGTCAGACACTGAGCTGGATCGGTGCCCACGTGAGATACTGTTCCCAGAGCCAAGGGGGTTGGACTGCCAGGCTGATTCGTGGCCAGGGACCCATCCTGGAGAATCACCACTTTTGGAGCCTGAAAAACAATTTTTAAAAGGCTTTCTGTCAAACAAGTCATTCAGTTGCAAAACACAAGATTATCAGATGGGCTGCTCACTAATGTTTGATTGACTGACCCACACAGAGTAGAATAAGTTTGTACTCTACCTAAGAACAGCAAAGCAAATGTCCAGTACAGATAAAAAACTACAACACCTTATGTAAGTCAGCAAGATTCTCTTCTGTACAAAAAACTCCAGTTCTGACTAACTAGAGGGGAGTTGCAGGCTTTTTTTTGGCAACTCCCCTCCAGTTAGTTAGAAGTGAAGAAGCCTCTTGGATGAGAGGTGAAACGTCTCCAAGAGACTGGAACAAGTCCAGTTGCCTACGCTACAGCACTTAGAATTCTCCTTCAGATGCAACTTCAATCAAAGCCATCAATTCAGTCTAGTATGAGCTTTTCAACAGCCAGCAACCGTAATTCTTTCAGTTATTGCCTCCGCTAGTTTGTTACCATATACTAAATTATTTCCACCATCTATCAGTTAACAAAACCCTGCTCTCCAAATGAATGACTAAAGGGAAAGGTTATTAAAAACATATAGTTTATAACTTAGTCATTGGAGCTTTTGTTTTGCCATGAGTTTTCTGTGATGTAGGTCACAATATAAAAGTGTAATACATTTGATTACATTTAAAGGGTCATTCCAGACCTTAACCTCATTGAGAATCTTCGGAATGTGCTGGAGAAGACTCTACGCAGCGGCCCGACTCTCCCATCATCAATACAAGATCTTGGCAAAAAATGAATGCAACTCTGGATGGAAATAAATGTTATGACATTGCATAAGCTTGTCAAAATGATGCCACAGCGAATGCGTGCCATAATCAAAGCTAAGTGTGTGACCTTTTTGTTTGCCTGGCAGTGTATATAATTTTTGTGATTCTTTGAATGTGAATTCTCAGCCTCAACAAGTGCTTATTTTTAACTGGATTGGGTTGAAATATGCCCTGAACATCCAAGAAACCCTAAGGATCATTTGTAACATGTATTCAGTTGTTGAACAGTTGTTTACATTAGTTGGATTTACAGTAATCAAACTAATACTAAATCAGTTTTTAACCCAACTAATAATCTTTCATTCTTTAGGCTAATTAGGCTAAAAGAAGGCTTCACTTATGGAAAAGTGCTTTTTGGCTGGGTTGATGATGTCAGAAATGATTGTGAATTAATAAATGCAACAAATATTAACACTCTTCACATAAAAAAGTCTCAAAGAAAATTAAAATACACCTTCAGATGATATACAGTAAGTAAAACTATCTTTAAAAGCGGGTTTCAGCTCTGAACCTAAATATACTGAGCAAAAGCTGTGGCACTCATTTTTCTACGCACGGCCACATATTTTCTAGATGCGACAGAACTAAAATAATACTAAGAAACAACATTTTGATGCAAAAAGTAGTAAAGATATTCATTTTTGACGGTGACAGTTTCTTTGTTGGGATTAAACAGTATTTATTGTTATCAATTTAAATTACTTAAAACATTCTGCAACAACTATTTAAATGAATAAATTTTACAAATTATCCTGACAAGTTACACACATACAAACAATCTGCAAGGTTCCATGAATTTAATATAAGTTTTTACATTTTTGTTATTCGAGAAAATCGATGACATGAAGTCAAATTCTGTGCGAGTTGACATGGAATGATTCATATTAATATGATGATTTTCAGATTTTACATAGCCTGTATTTAGATAGTAATTACAAATAAATAAATATTATATTTTATATTGATTTCAAACACATCACAGCCTATGCTGATCATAAACTCGTTTGGTTAAATTAATTCTCACCTTCAGTCATTTCAGTTGCTACATACTCCGGTACAGTAGGTGGCGCTGTGCACCGTAAAACTTATGGTAGCAACCCGCCATTAAACTAATAGAAGAAGAAGCGGTCCCGTCGCTGTGGATGCTCTGGTCACCGTGTTCAGTTTGACGCTAACAGTACTGAGCTGACACACTGGCTGCACCACAGCTCAGGACGAGGGACAGCTCATTAACAGACACTGTCCCCGCTCAGGGACACTGTGTTTGTCCATGTAGCCTTAGCATACAGAAGCGTCATATGCTGCTCTGCGCTAGCCGCGGAGCACAGCTGCTCCTGGCCTTTTAAACAGCTAGCTTCACTCGCATCCTAGGCTTCATCTTCTCTTCCCACCCGGTTATCTTACGGACGTCTCACCTGATTTATTAGCTTCGTATCCATCTTCACAGTAACTTCTGTACCACATTCTGTGTGACTGGGCTACATGTAACCGCAGGAAAAAACGCCAGTCCGGTTACAGGACAAAAGGAGAAAACACCAAGACCAAAGTCTGGTAAAGCAGGAGTGCTGTCTCATGTCACATGTAACGATACATGACACTACACATGGTCAGAAACCCTCTGTGGCATGTCTCCAGACAGTCTCTGCCTGATAACGGTATCCTCCTGTGATGAAGCCTGCACATCCTGGCTCATCTGGAAGGAAGTGATCACAGCAGACTCCTCCTCCTCCTCCTCCTCATCCTTTAGTGTGGATCACAGCAGCCTCCGACACTGTCATGTGATTGCGATATTGCACTTTTGTATAAGAGGATGATAGATAACTTCTGTCCGCACTCCAACCATAGGTTAAAATACAACAGAGCCACCCATCGGCTATATAAATCTAAGGCTGGATTACATCAACAAGGATTGATTTATTAAACAATTACTTTTAAACATGATTGAATTATGCTTCAATGCGTATGCTTTAAAACTAACTTGAAATTAAGACAGATTAGTGTTTTTTTTTCTGCATGCCTTTTATTTGATTGTTGTCTCTTATTGTGAAGAACTTTGTGCTTGTTTTTGAAAAGTGCTGCATAAATACTCACTTAAATGACTGTGTCCATTCTTCATACTGACTGACTCTATTAGGAACTTTCACAGAATACAACAAAAACAATCAGAGGTGACAGATTCACAGGTGAACAGAGGAGAACAAAGACCTGCCCACTGCGGAAAACATCCTTCTGAACTGTGTGTGTGTGTGTGTGTGTGTGTGTGAGAGAGAGAGAGAGATAATCCAGTTTATGGTTTGTTTCTGTTGTACACTGCCCTCTACTGACGAAACAATATTTTTGCAAATCCAAACACCAGTCACCATCACATCTCAATAGTCAGCAAGTTCATGCAACACTCCAGATGTGCAGCCCAGAGTACAACAACAACACACGTTTTGGGCTTTTCTGTGCCAGAGTTAAAGGGACAGTTCACCCCAAAATCAAAAATTCATAGTTCTCTTTAGTTTTTTTTTGGTGTTAGTAGCAGAGTTTTTCCAGATATCAGCCATAGAAATGTCTGCTGCCCCCTAAATATAGTGGAACTCGATGGAATACATTAGTACATTAGAATAAAAAGACGGACCCTTTTGATTTTCCAACACTCAAAAGCCATTACAAAGGTCACCGGTAGGTGAAACATAAACCTTATAAACCAAACTGAGACATTTCCTCCTGTTTTGACTTTTTATTTGAACAAACACTTGTTTCCTGCTTTATTGTGACAAAAGTCATTGTAGAGAGACGTGTTTCACTTTTTGGGGTTTTTCTGAAGTTGTAGCTAGTTCAGGGTTCTCCTAACATTGGTCAGCTGCAAGGAACAATAAAAGCCACTTTAGGAGCAGTCTGTCTCAGGTTATTACATATAGATGAAAGTTTAGTTTGAATTCATCTTTCTGCAATCAGGTTCAGTCACTTTATTTCGCAGGTATACTTTGATGATATTATTGAGCAAGTGAGGTTATCTAGTTGAATGACTAACAGATGCACACTAAATATGTTCTGACAATATTATTAAATGAGTTGATATTTACCTTTAAAATGAGATAATCCAGAAGTCTTTCTGCCCTCCCAGCACCTCTCCTTCTTTTCTTTTCCTTTCCTTTCCTTTCCTTTCCTTTCCTGTCCTTTCCTTTCCCTTAGACCAATACAAGACAGTGATGGTTGTCAGGCACAGAGGTCAAACGATCTGATAATAACATGTAATCCATACCTTTTGCAGGAGAAGATCAAAAGTCCCTGCTGCCCCTTCTGTCCTCTTCTCTTCGTCTCTTCACATGTCTTTATGTCTCAATTCTTTGTTTCACAACCTAATCTCATCTTCCCTAACATGTTCTCTTGTTTTTTTTTTATTTCTTCTAATCTTTAATATTCCATCTGTTCTTTAGAATTTGTTTTGTTTTGTCTTGTTTTCTGCCCTTTTTCTCCTCTTCTCATCTTGTCATTTCTTCTTTCTTCTTTTCTTCTGTCATTCCTTTAATACATCTTCTTTCATTACTGATGCAATTGCCCTTTGTCCCCAATTTGGACCCCTATAACCTAAGTACCTTGACGCTTCTACAACTATCTGCCCAGCATGTGCCTCTGCACTGAGGTCCTTGTCAGTGCAGACAATCAGGTGAAGGATGAAGAAAAGAGGTAAGAAGAGGTTTGGTGAGGTCTATAATTGTATTTTCGATGGTTTCATATTGTGGGATATAAGTCACATTAAGTAGAGTTGTGTATAGAAGTGTACATGTGCTAAATCTGCCACGAATGCTGTGATTTAAGAAATGGTGTTGGTGGAATATGAAGCTGGAGCCCAAAGAACGAAATGGTCCTTACTCGTCTGAGAATAGGATATACAAGTTTAAATCAAACCCTAATAGGCGAGCACCCTTCTGTTCACACTGTATTAAACCGGATACTGCCGGTCATGTTCTGACAGACTGCAACAGACATGAAGAAAGAAAGTTATTCATTTCAGCACTGGACAGCATAACATTCTGCTAATGGAGGCAGCGTGGACCGGTCCACACTCCAGTCCAGTAGGTGGCGGTAGTGCATCTATAACCTGGTTTGCAATTCGCCATTAAAACCCCAGAAGAAGAAATAAAAAAAAAGAAGATGAAGAAGAAGGCTAGAAATAATACTCAGCCACATCATAATACAGCAATATTCAGACTGTAGAGGTACTGGTAAAAAGTGCGCTTTATTATTTCAGTCTGCAGGCTGTCTAAGAGCGGCTGATATTTGCATCTCACGCAGTCGCAGACTTGACGTGATGACGGTGAACACGTCACGGTACGTACGACTGAAGCCCGCGAGAGCTCAGTCAGCCCGCCGGTTCAGAGGGAAGCTCGTCCTCAGTCAGATTCACGGTACCGGGACAGAGACAGACTGTCCTCTGCCCGCTGCACAAGGCGTTCCAACATCAGCGGGCGAAATGGAGGCGTCCTCCGAAACAGTGCGTCTGTCTCTGTGAGATACGGTATGTAATACTCGTGTGCGTGTGTATGGGAGCAATGTGACAGCTAGCTAACGTTCCCTCCACTCCGCAGCTCATCTGTCCCCAGGTGTCCCAGATTAATGCTGATGTCTAAACATGTTCAGTGAGCGACTTGTTGACTCTATGAATACACATAAGTGGTTATCTTAATAGCTTTTAAAAAAATCTTTCACGTACATTTATTTAAAGGCCAAATGTACCGTCGTATCACCACTGGTGTTGTCTTACTCTTTTGGCAATATTAAAGGTTTGTGTAAAATGTTTTTCCTCAAGTTCTCCAGCACATGTAGTCAGAGTCACAGGAGAATAATGATTGTGCAATAAATCAGCAGATGTCCTATTTCATTTAATCAGGTTCGCTAAAAGTGTGATTGAGTGACGTTTGTTAATTTAACAACCATATTGAGAAGTAGTGACAAACAACTGATGATGCCATCCCTTAAATCTTTCCTTCTTGAGTGTAGAAGAATTCAATGGCTGTCAAATATGACACATTTTAATCTAATGTAACAGGAAAAAAACACACTAACACTGGTTACACAGTGAAACACCAGTGACATAAAAGACCAAACCATATTATTATTCAGCTATGATTTAAGAAGCTGAGGCAAACTTTTTACATTTGGCATCCAGTCAAAGACGTCACTGACACTCAGTGGAAGCTCTTAGTAACAGAAGATAAACAGCAGTTTAAATCTCTCCAATTAAGCAAAATTAAAAAGTTTCTATAAATTGTAATATTGTTCAGGCAACAGCCAGGTGTTTCCCATCATGTCCTGGGGTCTAAAAACCGCAGGCACCTGGATCTTGTGAGACTATATGTGTGTGATGTCAGATTAAGTTGGAAATCCAAGACAAAAATTTAAACATGCACTGTGCAGCATTGAAAGGTGATCAATTCTGCGCTGGTCTGGCTCATTATCTTTTCTCTGAACATTTCTGCTTGAGTCACGTCTGCAGATTTTCATCAGCGATGGGGGTTGTTTAACAATGAAGACAACATTTCCAATGTTCCCACACAGGGTCTGTTGTACGAAAGAGACCCCTAGCATTAGGAATTGCATACTGTGCATTAGAAGACCTCTGGGGGTGTCCTGTGGTGTCTGGCACCTCGACCTTTGTAGTAGAGATTACGTCGAAACCCATTAATCAAAACCCATTAATCAAAGACTGCCTTATTCACAATAAAATACCCATATACATATAAAATGATATCAATGCCACCCTGATCAGCCTTTGACCTTGACCTTGCATTGACAAAAACTCTGCTGTGTGTCTGGAACATCAGTTGTCATCAGATACAACCTTTCACTGTTGTGCTCAGGCCAATTATAATTTTCTAATCCTGTGTGTGATAAGTCACTGATTGATGTAACGACACATTGTTGTTTAGCTCTAATTAAAATGACATTTTTATGATCCAACACTATATAAATGTTATACCCTGACGAGTTGTTATTATTTTCTCTTCTTCTAGGGTTCCCATCATATCATTTCACAATGGCGATAAGCCCAGAACAGGAAGCCCTGATTGGCCGAGTGTTTGAAACCTATCTGACAGAGCATCATCATGGGGACATTCTCCAGCTTATCGCAGATACTGATGAAGAGACTCATCGCCCTGTTGTTGTCAATGCCATGACATTGTTTGAAGCCAATATGGAGGTAATGTTAACACAATTCAAAACTCAATCTACTGTATTTAATAGAAATAAATAGAAGGGAGATAGTTTACTTGAGATTTGGATTTGTTTCACTAAAGCTGGGTGATTTGGTTAAAATTAGTATATAAATAGGGAAATGTATCCTGTCCCTATACATCACAATATAGCATATGTGATGACATGTAAAACAATCATGATGTTCAATCACTGTTAAAGTAATGCAGGGCTAGGCAGTATATCGTATATTGACACATTTTCAAACAAGATGTAGTTTGATATAGTGTGAGGTTGGGCTACATAACCCCTCTCTTCCATAAAGCCATGCCAGTTTTCCCCTCTCACACTCCCTCTTGCAGCTCCCCCTTATTCACAAATTATCTTGCAACACTGATGGAGAAGTGCTGCCTCTACTTTAATCAGTCTGTTAATTGGTCTACAGTGAGATGTAGGCTTAAATCTGTCTGTGCCATGAATGAAAATACCCCACTACCAGTAGAAGTGATAGCACTTTATTGCTATTCTACTTGTAGTTGTATATTGTGTGACAGTGAGTCAGTGCCTGGATGAGGGTGACAGATGTGTTTATAAAAATGCAGCGCAGTGACAAGACAGACATAGACAGATCAGCCACAACAATAACAACAGGAAAATAAGTAAAATAGTTCAAAAAAGTTTGAAGTAGATTGGACGAACTGTTCCTGAGATGTAAGGACGTACAAAAAGGCAGACAGATGCACAGAAAGAGAATCCTTGCTTTATAGTTAGATTAACATACATTTTTTATCTTTATTTTTTTAACAAATACTCAACATTATTACATTTCCTCCCACTACATGTTACCTGGGATTATAAAAAATATTCTCAAATGAATCAAAACAGCTTACATGTGAGTAGTGATTTTTTGTATAATTACATGATATCTCTACTGTCTGTGGCAGGTCGGGGACTATTTCAACGCCTATCCCAACGATGTCCTGACTATATTTGATAAAGTGTTACACAGAAAAGCCACAGAGTTATTAAATAATGCCTCTCCCAAGCACTATGGAGGACAGAGAACAGACAAGGACAGAATGAGACACACTCTTCATGCACGCATTACAGGTGAGACATCTAACTGGGAATGATGGTCATATGGTCACAAAGGTGGTCGATTAGTTGGTCTGTGCTATCGCTGCTTGCAGCTTTCCAGAAAAGCTCAATCAATCAAAAAAGACACCTTACACTCTGCTTCCTTGGGTACTGAACAGTACACCCAACTTGATTCATATTTGATCAGCACTGTCTAATATAGAGTGTGATCTGAGAATATTGCTTTGAGGACCAGACCATGGTGGCAGCTGTAAAACCCAACATATCTGTGGCGTATGACTTCTGATGAAGAAAGGCCTCCAGAAAATGAAAGACCGTACATCTGAGAGTAGGTTAAGGACTGATTGTCGATATTTGATTGGACCTGCCCTGTTTGATCACGATATTATCAGCCCTGTCAATCATTTGGGGGGAAAATCAGTGGTTAACCTCCTCTCTGAAGTGTTTGTGTTGGGTTTTAGTGTGTTTCTCCATCATCTCCCTTTCACTTCAATACAACTGTCACTATGGCCTGGCCCCAAAGTGAGATTCAGTGACGTAATGACCCTTCCTTGTTTTTACGTTCCTTGCCTTGAAGCAGGAAGGTCATGTTACTCCACTATACATGGATGAATCTTCCCCGAATGTAAAGAGTCCCGGCCTGAACACATTAACATGCCAATTTTGCTTACAGTCATAGCATGACCTAGTGGCAACAGGAAATAACTTAATCCTTTGAAATACTCTTGCCTAACCCTAACCCTAATCTCTAACCCTGTAGTGTTGTCGGATAGGGCTAGTGTGGTCATGGACAAAGCTCAGGGTAATGTTGTTGGTGGGAGCTGGTGTGTTTGTATTTTTTTTTGTTCTGGCTTTCTCCTGTAGCTGTCTGCCTCCCTGTCCCGGTCTCTGAGGCCCCTCTTCTTCTCAGTCAAAAGGACCTTGACCCTGGGTTTGTTGTTGGGAAAATGGCATACAGTCTCTGTTATCTCATATGTGTGCCCAGGTCTTCCAGTGTGTCCAGAGCTGACCAGAGACACCATTCCGAGGTCCAGAGATGTAGGGCACTTTTTGTCTGTCACTGGTACTGTCATACGTACCAGTGTTACTAAGGTAACAGCATGGCACATGTTTAGTTTTCAACAATTTGCAGAAATTGGATGTTACACCATTGTGCAGTTGATCAAACTTCATATAGAAAGCAGTCATTATGGGGCACTTATGTAAATTTAAGTTTGAACACAATTACAAATTTTTCAACCAGATGTTTTTGTTCTCTTTATTGGTCTGGATTAGGATTAGGCTGGCTGGCTGGCTGGCTATTCAAATGGGTCACTTCAAACTAGGGTTGGATGTTAAAATTATGCAACCGGTAACCATCAGCCCATCGATTGATGATATATTCGCACAGGTGTGCGCCAGCACGTGCAGTGGTTGGGGAATACAACATCCTGTACTAACAAATGTGTACTAACATGTCTTCATTTTTTTTATTTTGAGTGTTACTCTGAATCATTGCCTTCTGCACCTCTCATAGGTTCTGGAATATGAGCGGGATTACATGTGCACAAAGTGTCGTCATGTTTTCACGGTACAGGCAGATTTTGATCAGTTCTATACCTTTAACCAAATGGTGGCCTGTCCTAATCCTGATGGCTGTAACTCGTTCAAATTCAGCTGTCTGTCTGAAGGATCTGAGCCTGCTGCCTGCAGGGACTACCAGGAAATCAAGATACAAGAGCAGGTAGTGCATTTTTTAACTACTGAACGGATTGATCTCTCTTATGGTATTGTTAATTTCTACATATAAAAACATAAATTGCAAGGTGTTTAAAATAAAGATTCCACTTTTGGTATACATCTTGCCTTCCCTTAGGTACAGAGACTTTCAGTGGGCAGTATTCCTCGTTCTATGGTGGTGGTTCTGGAGGATGACCTCGTCGACAGTTGTAAATCTGGTAAGAACGATGGGTTGACCAATATGATGATCCCAATACAGATTATTAGTAATCAAGGAGACTGATGACAAATATTTAGAACAGATATGCATTTACAGAGATACAAAATCTGTGTGTTAGGGATTAGTCCCGTTGCAGCAGAAAGTATGATGATCATACCCCATTGACTCTTGCATTTGGTTGATTGTACGTTATTTTTAAGATCATTAGAAACCTATTATGAAATCCAAAAGCCTCACATGTATCAAATGAATAACGTTGTGGAAAGGCTGGTACATAAGGTTATGGACATTCCCAAAGAAAGGAATGAATACATAAAACACAAATGGCAGTAACACTATTTGCTAATAGATTACCAGTATGTTATCTTGCCAGATTCGCTTGTAGCAAAATAGAAATAGAACATATGCCTAAAGGATCACTACAGATTGCGAGCCAGACGCAAAGCTCCACACTGGGGTAGGCAGCAGGCAGGCAGGCAGCGCTTAGGTGTGCTCACCATTACTGGTCAGTTAAGGCCTGCTTAAAGCAGTGACCACAGGTGCACCACATTGTATTTTATTTTTTTTTGTACTTCAGTGTAGAGAATTTTGATGTCTTTAACTTTGGTAATACCTGCTGCCTCACCTTCTGACATGCAGCTCTACTAACTCACTGGAGCATCTCCACCTAATGCTGTTCCTCTGTGCCTGTAAGTGGCACAAACCCTCTAGTGTTGATTGGCTTGTTTTTTTGTGTTCCGTCTAACCAATCCAATTTATTTTCGTGTTTTGGTGGTAGTGTACAAAGTCACACTCATGCTGTAGCTTTCAGTAATTTTGAACCATATGGGGTACTCTTAGGAGATGATGTTACTGTCTATGGGGTCATGTGCCAGCGCTGGAAGCCTTTTTATGATGACACTTGCTGTGATGTGGAGCTGGTCCTCAAAGCAAACAACACTGAAGTGAACAACCAGCAGGCTGCTGCTTCTCTAGCCCTGAAGGACGCTCAGAAAGAATTTGAAGACTTCTGGAGTAGCTACAAACATGATCCCATAGCTGGTATGTAATCATTTGCCAATGAAACAACAAAATAATCTACTATATTTTCTTATTTCTTGTTTTATATGCATTTCCTTTTTAAAACATTATTCTCTCTCTTCTCTTTGTAGGTAGGAACCAGATCTTATTGAGCTTGTGCCCACAGGTATTCGGCATGTATTTGATTAAACTGGCAGTGGCTATGGTGTTGGCTGGCGGGGTGCAGAGAAAAGATTCTTCTGGGACCAAGATAAGGGGTATATCTTTTTTTTCTCCTATGTGTTTAAATTAAGCATCTGAAAAGAAGGATAATTAAATCTTACTGTTTTAACAATTTTTAAATAATTAAGAAGGGCAATAATTTTACGTTTTTTAAATACCTCCAGGCCAGAGAGTTGACATCTTTATTATGCAGCGTACCATCATGGTACAGGTAGGGCGGATAGAATTATTTATTTTAGGTGTAGAGGGTTTAGTCACCACTGGTGGTAACAGGCATACCTGAATGCCCAGTTTGCCACTCGCTGAGAAAAGGATGCAGGCTTACCTGAAGTGTAGGTGAGCCATCCCCACATCGCTTGTTCCCTGCAGTGTCATGTACCTGACTGCAGATTTAACAGACCTGCTGCCCTCTTCTGTTGTGTTAACAATTGTGCACTGTTCTCTGAGTCAGTTTCAGTACATTTAGGTTAACAAATACATGCAGACAGAAACCAACCCCAAATACTTGGGATTTGGGACTAGCTTCTCTGGTGTCCTCTGGCAGACTCATATTAGTTATAACCAACTGTCTTGAAATTGACGACCAGTCAAAAACAAATGACAACCTGTGACCATGTGCCAAAGGTTTGCTGTATGTTTGTTTTTGTCATTGGAAAGACTGGTTTCCTTTTGGATTATTGTGAAACTGTGGCGTTCTCTCTAGGAGACTGTCATATGTTGCTGGTTGGTGACCCTGGCACAGGGAAGTCTCAGTTCCTGAAGTATGCTGCTAAAATCACGCCTCGCTCCGTACTCACAGCTGGGATTGGATCGACAAGTGCAGGTAGGCCCTGTTCACTGTCAGCTTTCAGGTTAAATGAGTTTGTTTAAAGTGCCTCATATTAGCCATTTCTCAGGGGTTTGTCATCAAGACCTGGATGTGCTTAGAAAAATAATTTTACATGCTACGTATAAACATATACAGTCAGTTGTGTGTATTACTGGATAATATGAATGTGTGAACATATAATTTTCTGAAGGACTAACAGTAGCAGCGGTGAAAGATGGAGGGGATTGGCATCTGGAGGCAGGAGCCCTGGTCCTGTCAGACGGTGGTTTGTGCTGTATTGATGAATTCAACAGCATCAAGGAGCATGACCGCATCAGCATCCATGAAGCTATGGAGCAACAGTCCATTAGTGTGGCCAAAGCTGGGTCAGTCATTCTTACATATCCATACACTCATAGAATTCTAGTCTAGGCAAAGAAACACATCCATGCTCTATCCAGATTATTGAATCATCGAGTCTTTATGCCTCAACGCTGGCGACAGCCGTGGCCATCTGTCTGTCTGTCCCGTTCTTGTGAACATGATGTCTCAAAAATGAGTTTCAATTTTATTACATACAAATGTTCACTTGGACTCAAGGATGAACTGATTTTGGCGGCCAGAGGTCAAGGGCACTGTGACCTCAAAAAAACAAATGTTTGGCCATAAGTACAATAGAATTTGACATTGGCTTCTACGTCCATAGTAACCATATAGTCCCAAGTAGTGTCATTGACCTGATTCAGTTAGTTCAAAACATCCATAGTGTCCTCAACATACAGTATGAAAGCAGTTTTTGAATGTAGGGTTTTAAATAATAGTCCATGAACTGTGGTGCTCGTTCTGTGAGGGTCCCATCAGCAACCACAACGGGCATGCCTGGGTTATTGTCTTTGTCTTTTCTTTGTGAACTTTGGGTATCATGTAGAGGGTGGAGAGTCTTGGATGTTCACATAATAAGAAGCCCTGTTCAAAGGTGTCAATCCGCCCCCAGTCTCTATTTCAAACAGCAGTAACCAAAGTGGAAGCACGTACAACTACTGTGACTCACCTGTTACTTGAGCCTCTCCCACTGCTGCACAGGGTGTTGTTGCCTGTCAACTCAAAATATTGAAAGTGCCAAGTGAGAAGTAAATTGGATGACTGACAGAGATTACTCACTTTATGGTTAGATATTCCGAGAGAAAGGAGGACTTTAGGGAGTAGAAAATTAGGTCATGACAGCGAGTTAGAACTGGCTCTGTCTGCTTTCCTCCAGAAATTTCGGCTTTAAAGTAACATTGGAACCTTTTGAGGGAATTGGTAGGAACTCTTGTTGCTTGGGACCTCATGTACCCAAAAGTGCAAGTCTGTTGGCCCCTATAGTTACATGTCTGCAGCAAGCTCAAAGTACAGTGGAGTGAATACTGTGAGTGCCAGATCAAGAGTCAGAGAATATTTCCAGAAGATTTTCCAGCTCCTCTCCACTCCAACGACACCCATGGTCACCCACTTTAACTCTGACCATTCCGTGCAATATGGATGAATTATAAAATCTGAAAGGGACCAAAGAAATTGCCCGAAACGTTAACTGCCTCAAGCATCTTTATTTTTTTTACAGAACACAAACAACAAACAGTTTTCCTATCTGCACATTGGACAACATAAATATTGATACCAACATATCTGTGAAAAGCCAATATGGGCCGATTAAAATCAGCGAAGGAATGGCGAAACAACAAGGCCCCAAAATGTGTTTTTGGTGTATGTGGGAATAGTATAGTAGGGAATAATAGTAGTGCACCAAAAACCTACAGAAGAATAATAATATATAGTCACGGTCAAATGTTTCCATCTACTTGGGAAAAACATGTACCTCATGGCAGTCTTTAGTTCCAATGATTTCTACAGCTCTCATGTTTCTGTGATGAATGAGTGGAACACAAACTACTTTGTCAGAAAAATATGAAGTTTATGTGTGAAGAAAATGTGACCAAATCTGCTGGATCAAAAATAGACATACAGTAATTCTAATATTTGGTTAAATGTCTCTCGGCCATTTTCACCTCAGTTAGATGCTTTTGATAGCCATCCACAAGCTTCTGGTCATCCTCTGGCTGAAATTCTAACCACACCCTTCCATCTGTGAAGTTCAACTGAATTTGTTGGCTTCCTAACACAGACTTGTTTTTTCTGCACAGTCCACATGTTCTGATGGGGTTCAAGTCAGGACTTTGGGAAGGCCTTTCCAAAACCTCAGTTCTATCCTGATTGATCCGTTCCTTTACCACTGTTGATGTGTATTCGGATCATTGTCCTGTTGGACCACCCAACTGCATCCAAGAGCCAATCTAATCTTCTGCTGATGATTTTAGGTTATCCTGAAGAATTTGGAGATAATCCTCCTTCTTCATTATTCCATTTACTTTCTTTAGAGCAGCAGATCCACTGGCAGCAGAACAGCCCCACAGCATAATACTACCAGCACCATGCTTGACAGTAGGTGTGGTGTTCTTGGGGATAAAGGCCTCACCTTCTCTCCTCCAAACATATTGCTGCTCACTGTGGCCAAACAGCTCAGTTTTTGTTTCATGTGACCACAGAGTTTTCCTCCAGGAGGTTTTTTCTTTGTTCATGTGATCAGCTGCAAACTTCAGTCGAGCTTTAAGGTGCCTCGTCTGGAGTAACGGCTTCTTTCTAACACAGCAGTCTCTCAGCTCATGTTGATGTAAAACACACCTGACTGTGGACACTGACACCTGTCTTCCAGCAGCTTCTAATACATTGCAGACTCATCTTTTGGTGTTTTTTGGTTGACTCTTGACCATCCTGACCAGTTTTCTCTCAGCAGCAGGTGATAGTTTGTGTTTTCTTCCTGATCGTGGCAGTGACACAACTGTGCCATTCACTTTATACTTACAAACAGCTGTTTGTACAGTTGATCTTGGGACCTGTAACTGCTTTGAAATGGCTCCAAGTGACTTTCCTGACTCGTTCAAATCAATAATGTGCTCTTTCAGATCAATGCTGAGCTCTTTAGACTTTCCCATTGTAGTGTTTGTGGCTGAGTCTAATGGCTGAATCAAACAAGCCCTATTAAAACGGGCTCAGAAAAGTCACCAGCTGTTATCAATCAGAATCACTCAGAAGAAGTTAAGATGCTACAATGAACATTTGATTCACACAACTTTCTATAATCACCAAAATTGATTGTTCTAGTTACTGTATGTATAGTTTTGATCCAGCAGATTTGGTCACATTTTCAGAAGACCTATAATAAATGAATTACTGATCATGTTTCATCACAGAAACACGAGAGCTGTAGAAGTCATTGGAACTTTTTCTTATGAGTGTATGTAAACTTTTGACCGCGACTGTATAAAAGTATGGCGAATAATAATCAGCGTGCGTTTGTTCTTTACACATCAGGCACACCGAGTACAAACTGAGTACTGCCCAACACTGTTTTTAAAATAGACTTGTACATAAACTTAATGTACACACAATATTCTTGTTGGTAAGCGAGGTTTACATGGACTTCCCTGTCTAAATCTACCTTCTCTCTCCTCCCTACAGTATTGTGTGTAAGCTGAACACTCGAACTACCATCCTGGCAGCCACCAACCCTAAAGGACAGTACAATCCTAATGAGCCGCTGTCTGTGAATGTAGCTCTGGCCAGCCCTTTGCTGAGTCGTTTTGACCTTGTTCTAATTCTGATGGACACCAGAAATGCAGAGTGGGACCGCATCATCTCCTCTTTCATCCTGGAGAACAGAGGTAGAAGATGTCCTTCTGAATTTGGAAATGAGAGGCTAAAATATGGATATATCAATCAATATGAATTTTGTCTGATCATACACCCCTTACCTGAAGACCTTTATGATGAAAGTGGTGAAATGTCAGTGCTCTTGTTTTGCTCTCAGGACTGTCTGGTGATTCTTCCAGCCTGTGGTCCATGGAGAAAATGAAGGCGTACATTAGTGTGATCAAAGGGTTGCAGCCGCAGGTGTCTGTGGAAGCCAATAGCATCTTGACACGTTACTACCAGCTGCAGAGACAGAGTGATGGCCGCAACAATGCCCGCACCACCATTCGCATGTTGGAAAGTCTGAGCAGACTGTCTGAAGGTGAGGATGGAATTTTGACCTAATCTTAATTTAACCAATCTTACTTAGAGATCCCTGCCGGGCCGCTAATGATGGTAAACCACACCCTCCAGTGTAATATTCATTTAAACAACTGTTATCAACAAAATAAAAGACGGAATCAAAATGTTTTCATGTTGTGGGGCAATGAGCTATCAAAATAAAAACTGTCTGCTAGTGTTATCTCTGTTCTCCTGGAAATACACGGGGACTGCTAATAACTGTAGAACAGTCACGTCAGTGGACTTCTATTACACCTAATTTACTACATCAGCAAGTAGGCCAACCCCAAGTCATGACCTAGCAACAGAGATGAATCCTAGTCCCTGTTGAGGCAGCCTTGAGCTGACTTTGTACAGATATGAAAATAAACACAATACATACTGTGTATATATACAAAATTAGTGAGCTGGCTCAATCCTGTTATAATCAACAATGCATGAATAATCATATTCAGACTTAGCAGCAGATGCAGCAATCACATGCATTGTCTTCAGAAAATGCAAGTTATTATTAATATAATCATTATTATTATTAAGAGTACGTACTGCAGGGGAACATTTGTTCTGTGAAGGTACCTCTCTGTGCTTATGTCACACTGATAATAGATGACAGCAAGGGCTCTGCTGAGGCCCACAAGTGCATGAGAAAGAAATATGATTCAGATGTTACATTTAAAACTTCACCTGGAATTCACCTTGAGCTATAACATATGATTACATGAACCCTGATCATAAACACATAATGCTGTATTTGCTGATTTGTCACAGTACAACAATCAGGAGTGCATATTTAAAAATAACTATATTGAAATGGCCTGTGTTCGAATTTAATTAACTAGCCATTAAACTTAAATCAGGACAAGTGAACATCTCACATTTTAATGCATCTACTTGTAAGCTGAGCCTGCTACCTTTGTGAAAAACCAAATATCTCTGAGTCAGCAAAACGCTGAATGCCGAACTGCTACTTCATAGTAAGCCTCTGAATTTGTTGCCTCAGCTGGTGGCTCTCCTCTCTAAGAGACATGTTTTCCTTGAGAGCTAAGGCGACAGTTGGGGGATCAGGGGCCAAAGTGTAGTCGGGTCCCTGAGGATTGTATCACCCTCCTGGCCCGGTGTGTCATCCTTCGGTGGCGGTCGGTCTCTCCTCTCCCTACCCCCAAGTCTTAGAAGTGGAATGGAAAAATTGTTCCACTCAAACAACACTGGAACAGCTCCCTTCATTAACAGTCGCCACCCTGTCTCTGGCTCTGACCCACAAACAACCTCTTTTTTTAGAATGCCGGCTACACACTCGGACATGGGAGTAACTGTAAAGTTGTCCCTTTTGGATAGAGACATCACGCCCTATGAAATTTATATTTCTTGTTCTGAGATGATGTCATTATTTTCCCCTTTTACAAAACTACTTGACCTCCCTCAGGATGTACGGGGATGTTGAGTGAACAGTCACAAATTCAGTCTAGCCACATATTCTGAATTGGATTGAGATCTAGACTCTGATTTGGCCACTCCATGATATCAACACTGTTGTTATGAAGCCATTCCTGTGTAATTTTTACTTTATGCTTTATGCCGTCTTCTTCCAAGTGACAGTTTCTGTGCAGACTGATTAAACCAACTCACTTTATTTCCTTAAATGTAATAGCAAACACTGTTTTTTGCCAATACAAATAAATCTAATTGTGTGAAGCTGAAACTAGTAGAACTGTAAACCTCACACAGATTTTTTTCAACCTTATAGCCCATGCCAGGCTCATGTACAGAGAGACTGTGACCATAGAGGATGCTGTTATGGCCGTCTCTGTCATGGAGTGCTCCATGCAGGTAAGGAAACACAAAATGACACAGATAATGATCACTAATATGATTTCACCCTTTTCTTTTTGTGTCTTCTTTGGAACTGATTGCTTGACACCTTACAATATATTTTAAACAGTTTTCAGACAGTCTCCAAAAAATGCACAGCAGTGTTGTCAAGATAGCTGAATCATCATTTGCTATTGTTTTGGTGTCACTGAGGAGAACAGTGTTCCCTCAGTGTTCCTGCAGGATGCAACATTTCAACAGCCAAAACACCATTAGAATTTAAGAACAGCAGCGGATACATACATACAGCCTTATTAAGTAAGCTGCAAGCCCACGCAGTGTCAAACAGACTTATAAAGACAAATAAAACATAAATATAACTAGAATGGCACTTAGTAGATTGATACCTCCGCCAAGACCTAACAGTCCCCTGTAGTTCAGTCAAGCCTAATCATACATGTAGTATTGATTTCAAGGTATAAACAGTAATCATTACAGATGAGTCCACCTCTTCCTGCACACTCTACCCATGTACCCTTCCTTGACTAGATCAAACACAGTATTTCCAGTAGTTGACACAGATCATCTCCTGTTGTGTGCCACATATGTGAAAGGGTAACTGTGGACAAAGTCCGGACCTGATTCCCCAGATTTTTTTCACATGAGCAAAAGGCTTACGATGTTCTTCTCTTTTAGGGTGGTGCTCTGCTTGGAAATGTAAATGCATTATTCACCTCATTCCCTGCTGACCCTGGTCAGCAATATCAAACTCAGTGTCAGGTACTGCTGGAAGGACTGAACCTGCCACTGCTCCTTCATAAGGAGATGGACAGACTGGCCGGGTGAGTAACTGACTGGCTTTTCCATTTGTGGAGTGACGTGTCGGTCCGTGCATTCAGTCATACAATGGAAACGTGTGAATGTCGTATGGCGAGAGCGTACTCTAATGTGCGAGATTTTAACTGTTCTGATGCACTGTCCGATGGCAGTGGCAGTAATGTGCCTAAAAGCTGTTTTCCAACAGTCATTGCAACAGCAGCTGAAGAAGACACACTTGTGTGCTACTATGGTCCAGAATAGGCCCCAGGGCTAGAGGACCTGCACGCTTCTTTCAAATCAGCAGTGTGGAACCATTTCGGAGAGTGGGTGGATGATCGATCGCAAGGACGTTACATTAAATTTGTACACAGTGTTGGAGGCTGAGCCCCTAACATAACTATGATAGCTGCTCAGTGGCACTTTGAAGCTACAGCAAGCTCGACTTCCCGGGTATGAAAACACCTGGATCGTCTTTGTTGTGCGGCCTATAGAGCATGCACACTAGAAACCTGCCGACCGAGCCTGCTAACTTCATGTTTAGCGCCCGGCTAACTTGAATGGGAAAAAAAATAAAATAAAAGTGCAGCTGTTCTAGGCTTTTCAAATTTTACTGGACTGAATGGCTCAAATTCTGACAGTGGACCAAGTCATTTTTTTCTCAAAAAAACGTATCCACCATTTTACGGACGCAACCTTCACAATGTTAGCTTATGGGGAAAAGTAATTTTGCAGTGTATCAAGTGACCTTGTAATTACACTGTAATTACCACTACAACTACAAAAGCTGGCTTCAAAACTCAGCACTCGTCCTGGGGTCTTGATTGGACAAGGACAGATTGTCGGTGTTGTTGTACAGTGTTGAAACATGTCGACCCTCTAACATGCTATGTTCAACAGCATCGGTATCAATCACTGGAGCGAGGCAATAAACTTCTCCATGCTGTTCTTAAGTAGCCTCTAGATCTGACAGCAGGTGAGGCCAAAGACAATGGTAATTAGCATTTACATAACATTTATATTTATTTTTATCAGCCCAGCATAAAAATATGAACTATGTGAGAGTGCACTGCCAAGCAAGGTGGAACAGCTTTTAGTTCCTACACTCTCCACCTGTGGAGCAAGCTTCCTGAATACCTGAGGTCTGTTAATCTGACTCATTTAAATCAGGGCTTGAAACGTCACTGTTTACTGTGGCTTTCCAATAAGTTAGATATATAACTTCTTTTAAATCTGTAAGTATTTATTTGCTTGTTTTTTAAATAGTTTTTTAAAGGCAGTTGATTTAATCTCATATTTTACTATTTGTTCGGATTGAACTCGTACAGATCTGTACCTTTCCCTTAACGAGGTACGTACTGAACCATGACTTCTGTGTAGGCCTGGGCAATAAAATGATAGCAATATGTATCGGCCATAGACACACCATCGATAGCTAAAATAAAAAGGTTCAATAAAGTATTTGTTAGTTTGACATGTATGCATTACATGCAAACCAGTAGAAAGCCTATAAGAATACAAGTTTAACAGGTGTTTAGTCCGGTTGCACCATCGCCATGTGACTGACAACAACAGAAGAGTGTGGAGTGAGGCGTTATTATGGATCTCACAGCAGTGCAGACCAGCTCTACCCAGCCTGTAAAACTGTTAAGTCACACATTGGCTGTGGTAATGTCTGCTTTTCTTGCGGTCTGATAAGGCAGCCTATGAGCTGCAGCCCCTCCAGCAAAGACATAATCCTATTCGGCTCCTGTCCCGGTCTTCTGCTGCTCCTCTCAGTGTCACTCATCCTCCAGAGCTACCTTTTGCCACCAGAGTATGTCCGGGCTCTTTAGGTAGAGCGGTCAGGCCGGCCTGTTTGCTCTGCCGACGAGCCCAGAGACACTGCAGCCGTGATAGCCAAGGTGGTCAGTGTTCTACAAACCAACTGTGAGAAAAAAACATGCACAACCCATTGACACCAGAATGATAAAATTAGTGCTGATGGAGGGGAAATTGTGAATAAAAAAGAGCAGCTCATCTCACTGGTATGGCAGAATTTTTATTAATGCAATTTTATTTGTGGTTTTCCTTGTTGTGTTAACATTCATTTTGACTTGTGTGCCTTGATAAAGTGGTTATATTCAAAATAAGCCGTTAAATTCAACCTTTTTTTGTCTGGATTTTAAAAATGATAAAAATAGGACAAATTCAAAATGATTAATGATTGACATTGACAGCTATGAAACTTCATTATCGTGATAGTTTTCTCAACCATATTGCCAAAGCCTACTCCTGTGTACTGTTACACCCCTAATCACCTCCCAATGTTGTGCACATTGTAGTGCTTTAAGAATGTGACTATTGTTATCTAGTCATTTTTGTCAAGAAACCACTGAGGGACAAAACCATAAATGAACATCATATCTGACAACTTCCTAATCCTGCTAAGAATTGTCCTGTAGCCTAATCCATACCAGTAAACCTCACTGTAGCACAAAACTATTAGAACAAAACACTCGTACTGTTGCACTGGGTGACATGTTCTTTTACTAAGATGAACATGGCCACTGTTTATTTGTCTAATTTTGTGGTTGTATTTTGTCATCTTAATACTTCCACAGCAAACTGGGAAAACCACTTCTTTATGCACCTGGCTTTGTGTACAGGAGCATAGAAGTAGTTTTTGGATGACAATGTGGAGTTCTCTGGTAAAGAACTTTACATAGTTCAGGGTTGTTAAGCTTTAAAAGTCGGAACACAGGACTTCATCTGCATTTTCTTTGTTCACTAGGCTAAAGAGCAACACCTCAGAGGCCTCCCCACCGACTGATACTTACCAACATCAACTGAGAAACACTGACTCCATCAACAGAACACACCACCAGGACATCATCAGTAACTGCAAGGGTGGTGGCTTGGACTGGTTCCACTCAATAACTCCATCACTGTTGCTAGATGGTATGGCCTCACCCATAGTTACATCAACTCAAGAAAACCTAAATAGAGAACCAAACTCCAGCTGTTCAGAGTCTACAGGAAACAAACGGTCAGACTGTCAAACTGAGAGTGAGATTCTGAGTAACACTGACTCAACCAAAGAAAACCAAAAACGTGAGATGAATCAAAACATTGAAGGAAAAGGCTTTAAAACCCAAGAGGAGACAAAGCAATCTGAGAGTAAAAAAGATGATAAACATCCAGAGTCATTGGGCTGTGTGTTTCAGAAAGTCTCTAAAAATCTGAGAGGCAGAAGGCTCAGGGAGCTGGAGCTGAAGCACCAGCAGTGTGAGAAAGAGGAAGGAGGAGGAGAGAGGGATTTTTCTGGAGATGATGCAAGTAAAAATTTGACTGATGTTTTGAAAACGACTTCATCATCACGATGTAAGAACAGACCCTCAAATAACCCTGCTCAGGATAACCTGTCCTCCAGTAAAGACAGTGGATTTGCAAAGGAAGATGAGGGCGACCAGACTGGGACTCGAAACATTAGTGCTGTGCTAAGGGAAAAGATAGCAGCTGAAACAGGTGAAGATTTGCGTGCAAAGCTGTCAGGCTTTCTATTCAAACCAAGAAGGATGAGACCTTTAGTCCACAACCACACCCTTAATGCCAGCTCAGAGTTCAGCACGGAGTTCCAAACTGAATGTAACCCAGAGAACAGAGATTTTAGCACGCACACAGAAAGCAGAGGAAGTAGACAGGATCCAGTTAGTCAAGTTGAGTCAGCCAGCCCATGTGTAGACACGGAGAAGAAAAAAAGGCAGAAAAGACAGAACCAGTACAAAATTCTTTCGGAAGGTGGAAGAAGGGGACAACAGGCGAGCTGTGTCAGTGACATGGTAGACAGTAGATCCGAAGACAGTATTTGTTTTATATCAGAAGAGTTGGATAAGGATGTTTTTTCCTCTGGAAAGGACAAAACGGTACAAAGAAAAGCTGCAGTTAGCATGACGGAGGGAGTCGATGCAGAACATCTGCGTCAACAAAGAGCCAGAGTGGACACTGGTGATGAGACTAAAGTGAATGACTTTACTTGCATCCCACCTTTAAAACCAAGGACTTGCATCAGTGATCCAGCATCGTCCAAATCAGGGCCCACCACGTCCACTGTGGCCTCATCAACCCTGGCTCAACTCTCAAGATTCTCGTTCACTGGCTCAACTAATCCCACTACCGTTCAAATCAAAGTAGGAAAAAATCATCCTCTTGGAGAGGAAAAAAGTTCATTTAAAGTAGATGATGCTTTTTGCAAGAAAATTCCAAATTCCTCCAAATACAGCCCCTTAGGAAAGAAGATCAGAACTGTAGCAATGAACACAGAGCTACCACGTGGACAGAAACAACCAGCGGCAGAATCACCAACTGAAACAATGTCTGAGTGCCAAGAAAAGCAGATGGAGCCTACTCCTTCTACATGTTTTAACAGTGTTACAGTGGTGGATGATGGACCTGTTGACCATCAACACACTGTCAATCTGAAGAAGAGAAAGTGCTTTGAGCTGGGCCCTCCAAGTTGTGTTGGTGGTTCCAAGCGTCCGTTCTCAGGGCTGTCTCTGTTTGGCTCTGTTGAGTTAAGTAATGATGTACTTGACACTGACTGGGACCAAGAAATTTCAAAAAAAGACAAATCATAAGTAACTGTATATGTGGATACAGATGAAACCACAGTTAAGTACTCTCTTCCACATTTTTCTGTTGAGCACATCAGTTTAAGTCTTGGCCTGGTGTTTCGTTTTGGCCTGAGAATAAATGTCAAATCATCCCTGAAGGACTCTTTTCTGCTTCCTCTTATGCCTGATAAGACAGTGGATTTTAGCTACTGCAGCTGTAGCTCATTGAAGTTACTGAGCTGTATGGTGGCAACACAGACATCATTTCACTTGGTGTGTATACCTGATATCTGCGGCTGGATGTTCTCAGTACTGATGGTGTACTGTCGCACAATGTCTCCATGAGTTCTGTATGCACCGTACTGATCTCGTCCTGCTCCTGCTGAATAAATACTAAAGTTGATGGATGTTTTTTGAGTAGAGCACTATCCATGTCACTCAGCAGCCAATACAACATGATTCTTTACATTTACACCCAACGCTATATTGTCACTATACAGTATGACTTATTGTTTCCTCATGCTAAAGACAGACTGCAGGGACCATGTGTCTAGTATTAGAGCAATGAGTAAAACACCTCTAAGTGTCAACTAAACCAGATCATAGAGAAACAAGCATTTCCACTTTGTCTTTGTTATTTTAAATGTTTTCAGTCATGCATAGCTAATAAATTCTGCAACCACTTTAAAACAATGCAAACTAAACCAAAGGAATGATATTATGGTATTTTAAAGCAGACTCAAGATTGCCTGTATGTGTGAATGTTGGTGTGAATGGTTTGTCTGTTAGCCCTGTGGTACGCTGCCTCCTGTCCAATATCAATTGGGATCAGCTCCAGCCCCCTGCCATTATTCCAAATTTAAGCACCGGTAGAGAGGCGAAGTCCCGCCCCCTCCAGTTTCCCTCATGGGACCTCATTTCAGAAAATCTTTGTATGGTAGTGAATGGCATGACTTCTGCGCTCTATAGTTAATGAATGGAGGGAAAGCTCAAAGCATTTGAAAACGCCAAGCAATCTTATTAATAAGTGATGTCCTATCATTAATGGTGAGTGCAGTTTAGTCATCCCAGTTTGTCAGAGAGAATAAAGTAAAAATAGAAGTGCAGATCAAAGATTTAAAAACCTCCATGACTTCATTAATGCAGAAAACTACACTTGCCAATGTCCAAAGGAGTATTTCATCAAAGTGGAACTGTGGCTTTATGTTTTAAGTATTGTTTAATATATATATGTTATAAAGGGGTGAGTTGTATCAATTTTAGTGTGCTTACACAGACCAGTTGGAGCAGTTTATAGCTTGGTTGATTCTCTTCAGGGAAATCTTCATTGATAATAAAGCTGGCATTGTTTTGTTTTCAAACTCCATCTCTGGTTTTATTTATTAGTCCACGATGTTGCTGATGAAGAAACGGGACAGTTTTTTGGCTAAATTCAATCTTCAATATTACTTTTTAAATAATTGTAAGCATTGACTGGTGAAAGGTCAAAGGTCATCAACCAGGACTTCCTCACCAGAAACAGATCCTCTCCCGTCATGGATAACTAACCACTATAACCTGGCTGAAAGTTGCATGATGGCAGCTGAGCAAACTCCTTTCCTCTGATGAAAACCATGAGATGGGGTTGAAAGCTCAGAAAGTGAACCTTTAGTCGATGTAACATTGTCACACATCCTGATCCCAACATCAAGAATGACCTTCAACAATCTATCAAAATATGTTTCTCAAAATATAAAGCTGAGAATGTAAATGTTAAAATGAATGTGCTTAACTGCACGTACTTACAAGTGAAATTAGCTTACATTCACCTTTTTGGAAGAAGTAAGTAGTTTCAACATGATTGGTTGTCTAGACAACTGTTGACAAAGCAAAAATAATTAAAGCAGCCATAACTTGAAGGAGAAAAATAAAATCCATTATATTATAACAGCTTTACTTTAAGATACTAATAACACAGCATTATAATTAATTCATTAAGCTAATTTCAAATGAAATTAACAACACTGCTAAAAAAACAAAACTAACTGGATACTTTACAGTGTAAAGTGGACATTTGTCTCTTTATATTACATCAGCTGACATATTTGACCATCATCCCATGACATATATTCTCTATACTGTAAACTTATACACATCCCATGATGAAGAGGTTCGCACTTAACTGTGTAGCTTTGTGAGTCTAAAACATAGATACTTGCTATAGTATTTGTTATAGTATTTCCTCATATCTTTATTGTATTGTTTGTGTTCTATATTTATGTTCTTGGCTGTTGCAGTAATTAGACTTCATTTATTATGCACCAGACACCAAGGCAAAAAAAGGAGTGGCATTTTAGTGTCCACTATTGCACTAATATTTGTGTAGATTTTGTTAACTTTGTAATAAATGTCAGAACGTGAAAGGCTGTTTGTGTTGGCAATAACTGAAATGAAACAGTTCAGCCTGCTGGAAAGGATTTTGTGCCAGCATTATTCAAATGTAGATACAGTGGTTGTTTAGTAGGCCTGCTTACACAGACCTGTGTTTGTTCCACTAAAAGAATGAGCGGGTCTCAGAATTTAGTATCAACGTATACCTCCAAAAGTTTTATTTACATATTGTGTCAGAAAATAATGCAACAATGCAGCTGAGGAATGGTGAATATATGAGAAAATACATACATAGCAGTAATTATTTCAGTCTTTACAATTTTAACAACTTGCAGTAATGAATTTTGAAAATAAATCAAATACATAAAATGAATCACAAAAAGGGTTTGAACTAAACATTGAGAAGATGTGAAGTACTGGCCCTAATATGATTGGGAATTACAAATTGCTCCTGTAATATAACACTTTTTTAATGCAAACTTGGAAAACCTGCCTGTCCACCTGCCCAAGCCCATTTTACTCCACACAATGCAATAAAAAATCACACAATCTGGCAACACTGTGTGTGAGTTTGTTATATTTTTAATAGCCACTAGTGATACATGGGTTGATCCATAACCTGCAGGACCAACCAAGTGACCGGTGGGTTGGGTGGGTTAGGTCAGCTTACAAGGAAATAATCAGGGATTTGGCCGGAGCAAAGCAGCGTTACCTGCAGAGTCACACAGGATGTACTTGTCTTAACACTATTACACATATCTTCTCCTCTCTATGCTGCCTGGAGTGGTGCTGTGCATTCCAGCAACAAGTGCAGTCAAACACTGCTGAGCAGGCCAACACATAATCCTACAGACTGAACCTTTAAAGCTTCCCCAACTTTAACTGTAAACTCAGAAGTCTCTTTAAGTTTCACACAAGGACAACTCCACATCACAAGATAGATAGATAGATAGATAGATAGATAGATAGATGGACAGATAGACTAGCCTGAGGTTATGTGTAGCAGCTGAACATCTCGGTTCGCAGTCATTCAACAATGTGTAACTGTCTCAGTCAAATTGTGTATTGGTTTGTTGACACAGTGCATCTCAGAGGTAAATGGGCCACTGTTCCTCCTTTTCCTCTCCTTCATCCTGGAGATCATTAGGTGGAACATCTCCACAATGTTGAGGATCACAGAGAGGACGGCCATCGCCAACATGAAGACAATAAAGACGGATTTCTCAGTGGGACGACTTATGAAGCAGTTTACTGGTGCCCGACAGGGGTAGTGGGGAAATGAAATCATAGTAGGCATAAGTATGAAGCCATAAAGGTAGTACTGGCCTACAATGAATGCAACTTCAAGCAGGATCTTGAACAGCAGCTGCAGCATGTAGCTGAACAGCAGGATGCCCTTGAGCTGCACTTTGCCATGTTCATCTGAATACTTTGGAGCTTTGACCATCCCATTTTTACCAAATTTCTGCTCCATGCGTCCCCTCAGCTTGTTCTCTCTGCGAATCACCAGCAGGACATGGCCCAGATAGATGAGTGTGGGTGTAGAGACGAAGAGGATCTGGAGGACCCAGAAGCGTGTGTGAGACATGGGGAAAGATCGATCGTAGCAAGCCATCTTGCAGCCGGGGCTTTGTGTGTTACAGTCCATGTTTGACTGTTCATCTCCCCATATTTTATCTACGCCAGCAGCCAGGATGAAGATCCTGAAGAGGAAAAGGACACTCATCCAGACCTTCCCCACCACAGTGGAGTGTGACTGTACCTTGTCCAACAAGGCAGACAGAAAGGACCACTCCCCCATGATGCCAGACTACAAGAGAAAACAAAGCAATGATGAATACACAGTGGACCAAGGACATGGTAGATATGAAGGCATAAAATCAGGTCAACGTGAGGCAACTTTAGTTGTGTAGCACATTTTACACATATGTAACCTCATTTTCAAAATGTACATAATCACTGTAATGCAACATTGATATTCTATCAGGAAAGATGTTGCAAATTTTTGGATGATGCTGCTTTGATTAATGGGAATGCAAAAAAAATAAAATAAATGATGATAAAAATTTAAAGCATATACACACATACATACACATATGCAAATATACTTTATATCACATAATGAAGAGTGAAGATAACAAACAATGATTTACCTACACCAATGCTAATATTACTGTAGCCTCCAATCCAGTATTATTGCATTGTATAATATAGTCTAAATGTAATTACATGGGTGATTATATTTACACCATCGCGACACTTAACACTTCCAGTTAAAGACATATTTCACATGTGCTGTAGCATTTCATAACAAAACATGTTGCTATCCTAGACTGATTAATCAAACATTCCCGAGACCTGTGAAATAAAATTGTTTAATTGAATTCAACATCATGGTTTTCAAATTAAATCAAAGTCATAAATAATAAAAAAAATATTTGTACATTATTAATTTTTCTTAATGTAAGAACTGTTCTTACCTCAGTAATGACCGCCGCCTTCTTATGTCAGCCCTCGTTCTGTAACTGGGGTTCCTCTCACTTCCCTCTTAAAATACAGGCTGACATTGCGTTATCATGCTGACTGACACATTCACACTCCCGAACCACATGACTCTCTGTGACTCAGTAGTGTTGAAATACCTCGTCCTTTTCTCCAGTAAAAGTGTAGAGTACAGTGGAATCATAAATACATTTTTCCCCAAATCAACTCTCAATACACCGTAATGACAAAGCGGAAACAGAATAATTTCCTTTTTCGTTTCTTAAAAAAGAAAAACTAAAATATCACATCGATCAGTATTCAGACCCTTTGCTATGACACTTGAAATTCAGCTCAGATGCCTCCCATTTCTCTTGAGTCCACCTGTGGTAAATTCAATTGATTGGACGTGATTTGGAAAGGCACACACCTGTCTATATGAGGTCTCACAGCTGACAGTGCATATCAGAGCAAAAGCCAAGCCATGAGGTTGAAGGAACTGCCTGCAGAGCTCAGAGACAGGATTGTGACGAGGCACAGAGCTGGGGAAGGCTACAAAAAGATTCTGCTGCATTGAAAGTCCCCAAGAGCACAGCATAGTTCTTAAATGGAAGAAGTTTGGAACAACCAGGACTCTTCCTAGAGCTGGCCGCCCAGCCAAACTGAGCAATCAGGGGAGAAGGGCCTTGGTAAGAGAGGTGACCAAGAACCCGATGGCTGAGCTCCAGAGATCCTGTGTGGAGATGGGAGAAACTTCCAGAAGGACAACCATTACTGCAACAGCCTTCCAATCTGGGCTTTATGGCAGAATGGCCAGACAGAAGCCTGTCCTCAGTTAGCAAAAAGCACCTAAAGGACACAATACCATCCCAACAGTAAAGCATGGTGGTGTCAGCATCATTCTTTGGGAATGTTTTTCAGTAGCAGGGACTGGGCGACTGGTCTGGGTTGAGGGAAAGGTGGAGGGAGCAAAGTACAGAGATATCCTTAATGAAAACCTGGTCCAGAGCACTCAGGACCTCAGAGTGTCGACGGTTCACCTTCCAAGAGGACAATGACTCAGCACACAGCCAAGGCAACGCAGGAGTTGCAACTCTGTGAATGTCCTTGAGTGAGACCTGAAAATGGCTGTGTGAAAGTTTGCCTGGCAAAACTTGAGGATCTGCAGAGAAGAATGGCAGAAAATCCCCAGATCCAGGTACCCACGAAGACTCACACTGTCGCTGCCAAAGGTGCTTCAGCTAAGTACTGAGTAAAGGGTCTGAATATTGATGTCAATGTGATAGTTCAGCTTTTCCTTTTTAATACCCCTCAGTAAAAACTCAAGCCTTTAATAACCTTTAATGGCAAAGGTGTTAAGATTGGTCTGACACAATTTGAAGTCGATCAGGTTAAAGGGTTTATTAAAGTACAACATGTGCAAATTCCTAAAAATGAGCCCTAATTTCAAAATGGCCTACTCCCTGTTGCGTTTAGATCATGGCACCAGGAGACATTTTTGTAGGTCTAAGTGCAATACACATGTGTACCACATTTGGTACATGTTGCTGAAAGTAGTCCCAGGAGCTGCATTTGAGGGGTCTAGCAGCCATGTTGCTGCACCCGTTGCTGAAAACCATAAAATACTTAAATTTCCACCGCTTTTGAATTTTTCTGCAGTTTGATGAGTTTTCAGTATGTTTAGCCCCTCAAAAAAGTGATTTACTTTGGCATTGACAGAATAAAATGTTTTGCATTTAAAGAGGGTCCTTGCACCGTGGGACATGTGACAATGTAAACATAAACTTGGCCGATGGGAGGATATACAATTTTATCCCAGATTGGGATAAAAACACTCAGGATAAGTTGATCATGGTGAATTTCCATTATCAGGATAATCATGAATTAGTATGATGGTGAATATCATGAATGAGTGTCTTGACAAAGCCATCTGGCTTTTTAACTTGCAGTGCTATTTTTATTTCCTGATTTATTTTGAATTGCCACAAGAGGAGCCCACATATTCCCAGTCCCATCGGCCAAAATCCTTAACCAGTCACCGTGGATGAAGTTTTGGCTTGCACATTGTACCCCCCACATAAAAACAAGAATTACATTAGATATGATGGATGGACCATGAATACAGAACAACAGGGAGATGTTGTGCCAACCATTTATTTATCCTTTAGTATCACAAGGTCAATTACACCATCTACACATCCATGGAGGCTCTACCTTGAAGTCTGGAGGACTCACAGGATCTGCTGCCAGAAAACACAGGCCACCCCAAGAGCTGCTGTGTCAAGGCCTCGACTGAGCTATAACGTGACGCCTTATATTGTTCTAATAGGAAACATTTCACATCAGTACGAGATAATGTCATGAAAAAGTATTTTGTTTTCTGCTATAACCATGAGAAAAGTTTCATATTAAGTAAGATAAAAAGTATGGTGTTATAGCAAGGAAAGCTTCTTGTTATTACAATGTGAAACATTTATAACAATAAGCTATCAAGTGTGTATACAGCCGCTGTGTGTATGTGGAATGCATGTAGACATTTTGAGTGGAATAAACATCTTTTGTTTTATTTATCATACTCAGTCGTGAAGTGACCTCTCATCTCCAGTCAGGGATTTTAAAACATCTGACTCAATGGAATACGCTTCTAACCTTAAAATACCCTCCTCCCATAAAAACACCCTGTCTGATACTTCCCACCATGACATCGTGCTACGTGCTTAAATACATCCCTGTTGTCCCAGCAACATGTTGCAATTGCATATCTTCCCCTTTTCAACATTTCTGCTGATTTCTGATGACATTTCGCATAAAAAGGGCGTACCTATGAGATGAATACACAGATACATTGTGGGTGGAATGTGTGACACACCTGGGAGGATATGTTTGTCACTGTGGAGTTATGATAACACATGTTTGTCAAAGTTTGTCAGAGCTTACGTTCCAAGAACTGTGCTGTGCTTTTTCATCAGACTCAGCAAAATCAGGACATGTGCTACTGAGTGAAACAAGAAGTGTATGTGTCTGAGTCAGGAAGACCAAACCCACAGCCTCAACACTATTTAAGTATCATTCTGGCTAGTGCACCACGTCTTCTGCCACCCGTATCCCGGCTCTTCTGTGATGGGCTCATGGCAAAGAATTCCTAATTACTGAAGCCTGACAGGCGAGTACATTTTATGTATCTGCAACCTTGAATTCAAACTCTTGCTTGTGAACATGCTGTTGATGTGAATGCTTATTGCCAATGCCACAACATATTCAGTAACTTGTTTCTGTGTCAGGTGCGTTTGTGGGTTTGTAAAGCCATTGCTATGAGACAGCTGGGTGTGTCTTTATCAAACTGTTAAGAGTGACATTTGGGCTGAAGCAGAGCTAAAACTCCTTCAGTATTTGTCCTGCTCATAAACTTAAGAATAAAACGTATTTATCCAATTTGTTAATGCTTAATGTAAACTTTCACTTGTTTTTAAGAGAGCTCCTCAGCAGCTGTTATCTGAAGGACTGTGTCAAATTAACAACATGCTGCTGCTTTCTTGTTTCTTGAAGATGTCACACAACTTTACCTTTAGCCATTTTTAGGCATGCAAACTACATGATATATCTTACACGTGACATTGTTTGTGAAGGCAGTCTCATTCCAAAACATCTTTTTTTTCAGCACCAAATTTTATTCATTGACAAATTGGCTCTTTAGAGAATTCTTAATGCTCTTTAAATTATGAGCCCATACAGCTAAAGTTAGTTAGTTCAGAGGCTTCAATTCAGATTCAAATACCAGTTGTGTTGTTTTTCTGACTTGGCCTTTCACACTGAACTAGAGTATAATTGTTCTGATTTCCAGTTCTATTTGTTTTATGCAGACACTAAATATTTCACTCTCCTTTCCTTTAGTAAGGTCTTATATTAGTAGGTGTCAGGGCCGTAGCCAGGATGTTAGACATACTGAGGTCTAACTCCCACCCCCACCCATCAAATGATAAAACTTTGAAAGGAACAATAATTGCTTTGGAAAAAATATCAGTTCCAGCACATAGATGAAAACTTGACTCAAATTCCGACAGAAGAAGAAGATAAGTAAGAAATATGGACAATTTTAACTTAGTTTTATTAAACGTATTTAAACTTAATTCTATACTAAAAAAAAATGTTTTTATTAACATGGGTAACACTTGATAATAACCAACATTAATAAATGGTAGATTTATATTTTATTGCTTGTTAACTGAAATAACTATTAACTTAAGTTTCACTAACTATAAATTTGCCATTTTAATTATATATAATTGTTTATTTTAATTGATAGATATTATAAAGTGTTACCAAATATATATATATATATATTAAGATATCGTAAACCACGAAAAAATACCAAAGACATGACCTCAGTGTCGTCTATGGCAGCTACGGAACTGGTAGGACAGCAGACTCTGTGATAATTCATCTTGCACTAGTCTCAAGTGTAGTTTTGACGTCTGTGTGATCTCCTCCACTTTAGACATTCGTTTACAGCCATGGGAGACTGGTCTTACCTATCCTCACTTCTAGACAAGGTCCAGTCCCATTCCACTGTGGTGGGGAAGATCTGGATGAGCGTCCTCTTCCTGTTCAGGATCTTTGTCCTGGGTGCTGCTGCAGACAAAGTCTGGGGAGATGAAGTGTCAGAGTTCTCCTGTGACTCCAAGGAGCCAGGATGTGAAAACGCCTGCTACAACTGGATGTTTCCAATATCCTACATTCATTACTGGGTCCTGCAGATCACCTTTGTGTCCACACCCACTTTGTTCTACCTGGGCCATGCTGTCCACATCATCCACAAAGAGAAGAGGATGATGGAGCAGCAACGGGACAGAACTGATGGGTCTCCAATGAAGAAGCCCAAGTATACAGATGACAGAGGGAAGGTGAAGATAAAAGGCATCCTCTTTTGCACTTACATGACCCAGTTGGTCTTCAAGATCTTTCTGGAGGTGGGATTCTCTGTGGGCCAATTCTACATCTTTGGCTCCGTGTTTATGGTCCAATACTTCCACTGTACTCTGTCACCTTGTGCACATTACAGCGGCGCACAGTGTTACATTTCTCGTCCCAGAGAGAAGACAATCTTCATCATATTCATGCTTGTTGTTTCCGGAGTTTCGGTGCTGCTCAACATCATAGAGATGATATACCTGCTCTGCAACAGGAGCAGAGCCATCAGGAAACAACGACTAGCTCAGCAGTATGTGCTCAGTCCGAAGCAGGGCCCAGCCAACCCACAATGGAAGGCCACGGGCAACCAGTACGGCGGTTTCCCACTGATCCCTCTGACTGCTCAAGGTCTGGTCGAAATGGACTCGATCAGTAAAGAGAAAGACAGTTGATTGAGTTATACATGTCAGTTTTGGAAGTTTGCTTGTTTTTATTTTGATTATGTTACACTTGAATAATTGAAGCTGGATTGTGTGAGGTTCTTGATTCTTTAATTATCAAACATGCTGTGCCATTAATAATATTAATTCTCAATAACCAATTAGCATTCTGTGTTTTCCTTTTATTGCTCAATTGCATGAATGAAAAAAAATTCTTCAAGATACAGCACTCTGGTTTTGGTTAATAACAAGTACATAAGGTTCCAATGATGGACTAAGGTAATCTATTATATGATGTCATATTTAGAGGTGTATTGACAATACGAGTTATATCTTGCTGCAGTAAATGTCGGGCCGGGCCGGCTAAAGATTTTCCAAACCATTGGTCAACTAGTTGTCAGACGTTTATGAAGAGTTAACAGCTACAGGACTTGCACCCATCCAGCCTGTTGTGAAAGCCAACCCTTACTGCCAAACCCTGCCAAATAGTTGAAATATGAATAATACTAAAAACTGTGACATGATTATAGTAAAACTATGAACCGTGATGATGGTAGGAGTCAAGCAGCACCACAGCAGCAGGACCAACCACGATCCATGGGAACCTGCCATGAGAAAGCATTACAGGGAAGAAACCAAGACAGTACCGTGCATTAATGAGACATGAGTGAATACAGATAGAGAGGAAGAGAAATGAGCTGAGTGCATCATGGGAAATCCCCCTGCTGTCTAAACCTATTGCAGCATAGCTAAGAGCCTGTGCAGTCCCTATCTATGGGCTTTATCATAAAGGAAAGTTTTAAGCCTACTCTTGAACATAGAGAGGGTGTCTGCCTCCTGAACCATCACTGGAATATGGTTCACAATCAGAATAATAAAGACTTAGTTACCATAAAGTTTTTATTGAAACTAGTAGCTTTAATTGTAAAAGCCTAAATAGAACTGAGAGAATCTGTATCCGTCACTGTACTGTCACCAGGGCTGCACTGTTACAGAACTACTCAAGGTGGAAACTTTCCATCAAAAGTCACAACTGCTGTAGAACCTAGCGTGCGAGGCCCCGATCAGTGCTGCTCGCAGCTTTAACTTGAAATGAAATCACTTAAGGAGTAGGTATTCTTAGCCAGGATCAAACTAAACCTCATGCGTCTATTACACTGTAACAACATCCATACATTTAGCAACAGTAATTGACAGGATCAAGGTATATTTAGTTTATGATTGCATCATGCTGTCTCATTTCACCAGTTAATTAATAGAACATGAACTTAACCATGAACATTTCATGTCACAGCTGCTGCATCATATAGCAGCAAAATCACTCACTTCCTAAAATAGTGTGTGCGTGTGTGTGTGCATGCATGTGTGTGTGTGAGTGTTTGCGTGCGTTTGAGCATGAGGCCAGTCACTTTTGTTCTTATTCCCCTTGATAAGCCAACGACCTTGTTAAACCCTAAAACATGTAAAGCCCTGTTTAATACCATGTCACATTACAACATGTGCAGCATGATCCCCGTCATACCCCTGCAGCCTGCACTGCAATCTTCCCATCACTAGGTGGTGCTGTGTACTTGGATGTGCAGTATGGGAGACTCAAAATAAGAATGGTTCAATGTCAACCGGGTTTAATTTGACTGTAGGAGTTTTGCTTGGGGAGCGTATTTAAACCATTTAACTTGAAAAAAGTCATTACAGAGATGGTAAGGCCTTTTAAGACTTCATAACCACACTTGGCTTTTCTACTTTAAGCCAAAGCAAAGGGTAATTAGAAGAGGAGGCATGACGGAATGAAGCATTAAAAGCACATTATAATTACACTGTGAGTGCATTGTGAAGACAAACAGCCTATTGTTGTCAAACTAATACTTCAAAACAACAAGAGACATGTCTTAACAGGTAACTGTCTCTTATATGCAGCCCTTAAAGGAGCACTCTGTAGTTTTGGTGAAGAAATGTTAATGAGAAGAGAAAAATCTTCATTGGCTGATTTTTTTCTGCCTAAACAAACTAAATAAACAAACTCTTTGTTTTCATGACAGAATAAACAAACTGACCTTAAAGGACAACACAGTTTATACTGTTTTACTTTGTTTATATGTGGCGGACCCTGCCATCTTCATATCTTCGAACAGTGTTCTGGGACCTTGTTGTCCTCTGAGAACAGCTTGGTTATTCACATATGAAAAAATAATTAATAATATTATAATATTGTAAAAATTTAAACTCTGAGTTGAATTTCTTCTCCAAAAACTACACAGGGCCCTTTTGAGACTTAATTTTCTTAAAACTAGAGATTTTGTTCCAATATTTGTCTTAAAACAAGACAAAAAGAACTTGAATTTATAAAGTTGACAGAAAAATCTCAAAATCCTTTGAGGTGAACACAAGGCCATAAAATGTTTTGTCTTATTTCAAGAAACTATTTTCTCATCAATGAAAGGTCGTTTAGGCTAATCAAATAAATAACGGCCAAGTTATTAGCTACAGTCACCAGTGGACAAAATATCACAAACAGACTTATGTCCAGTGTTTGTTGCGTGAGCGAGGTGAAATGGAGAATGAGGTTCATTTCCTGTTTTGCTGTCCTGTCTGTGACGATGTTAGAGATATACTTTTTACTAAAATGTCCTCTATTTATGCTGATGTCTTTTGGCTGGGTGATTATAAAAAACTTGAGCTGTGCTTCAGGTAGGGAACCTTTTCCATTGCAGATTTTCTCTGTCAAGCTCAGGAGAGAAAGCAGAATATTTTGTTTCAGACCCAGCTGCGAAATAATTTGGAATTCGTAATGCAATGAAATGAACTGTTTGGCCCCTGCAGCTGTACTTTTGGTGTCCTGTAAACCCATGATGAGGGTTGTGCACTATATGTGCATGACATTAATCAATCAAATCAATCAATCACATCAAGATCTTTGACTTAAGTCCAAGCATCAATATCTTATTGTAAAAATACTCCTTTATAAGCAGCGTGTCATGATGTCTACACAATGCACATGGCAAAAGTATACAGTATGCAGAGTGGCCTGTTTCAAAATGTCAGTGTGAGTGTTAGTGTATTATTTGAACTGTTGGCTTCATGTGAGAGCTGTAGCAGGGGTCTGAGGCGGAGCTGAGGTGAACTACAGGGTAGTTCCTGTCACAGCGAAGCCTATTTTATGAGTCATGAGTGACTACAGGTGTCAGATAATTGTAGTGAAGGAAGCAGCAGAAAAAAAGAAGCCTACTCAAGTAAAGTAAAAGTAACTAGTAACTTTTTAAAGGAGTCATGTAAAGGAGCACTCTGTAGTTTTGGTGAAGATGAGAAGAGAAAGAAACAAACTGAATAAACAAACTCTTTGTTTTCATGACTGATTAACTAACTGACCTTAGAGGACAACACAGTTTATACTGTTTTACTATATTTATGTGTGGCGGACCCTGCCACCATTCTAGCTTCAAACAGTGTTCTGGGACTCTATTTTCCTCTGAGAAAAATGTGTTTATTCACTTGTGGAAAAGGGTAAATATATCTTTTAGTTTGTATTATTACCTCTATTATTAAAATTCTGAGTTTGAATTTCTTCTCTAAAACTACGTAGTGCCCCTTTAAGTGCAGTAGACACTCGAGCAGGCCTACAAACACTCAGTTACAGTGGTCCACTGATCACAACACACTTGTGAACAGGCACATCTCGTGTAAAGTTTTCATCAGTGAGTTTTGAGAAAGGCACAGCTGATCTGTTCTGAATGAAACAGTAAAGCCTGAACTGAACACCTTGGCTGCTCCTGTAGTCTTCTCCGTCTTTGTCCTCTCAGCAGACCAGTGGCTTCGTCTTGACGTAGAGATCAGGTGACTCCATCTGCTCTGACGGGACTCTTATAAAGGAGCTTTGACCAGGTCCACTCAGTTCTCCTCGTCCCAGACCTGGATTTCGTCTTCGCCGAACAGTGATTTTTACAAGAGGCGGAGAAAGTCTCTCTGACTCCTGTTCCTTCTCTCCTAAACTTTCCAGGTAAGTTAAAGCTCTGTTCTCCAGTATTTTTTTACAGAACGTGTCTGAAGAAACTTTTCCCTGTCAGTACTTCCGTTAGGAAGAGTCGGGAAGGCTCCGGTGCGCTCCAGACTTCAGCAGCGGAACTCAGAAAGTTTGAGAAAAAAAAACTTCTGAAACTTCTGAAGTTTGTTTCTGCTTTATTCCTTCTCTAACTGTCAGAAAGAAGAGGAAGAAACTTTAGGCTCATATACGTGAAGCAGCAGCCTGTGTGCTGAGACAGAAAACCCGTTTTTCCCTTTATTGCTTCTTTATTACTTTTCTTTATTTATCAAACGGGGCGCGCTGAAGTCCTGGACGCGTCAGCCCACTGTTATTCGTTTTTCCAGTCAAAACGACCTGAAGCTGTTGTGCTGGCTTTAAGTTATGCTTCAGTGTGGACCACTGATCTGCTCTGCTCTGCTCTGTCCCCTGGACTTTTAACATGAGGCAAGTGATGTCTCATATTTAAAGATCACTGCTCCTCTCTTCACGCAGCTCAGCAGCGGCTGGACACCAGGAAACTGGAAGGTTTAATAGTTTTGGATGATTTTTCAACAGACTTCTCACTGAAAGCCACTGTACAGATTTCAGTCAGATCTGAGGGGTCTGCTGAGAGTCATTGTGTTGGAGTCTATTGTTCTGCTCTGTCTTTGTCATTTTCAGCAGACAGACTCACTCATGTATAAACTGGCGGGATATTCTCTGACTCAAGAAAAATATTGCTTCTTATTGTCCTCAACTTCCTATGAAGTCCCATTTTTACTCATGTTCGACACGCCTGAAGGCTAAATAGTGACACTGGTGGTATTTTCTCCAGAATGACAATGCATTCTGTATATTTTCCAGGTCATAGGATACAGTGTGTGCAGTTTATTATAAGTGAGAGCACATGTTTGGCATCATGTGGATTCGAGTGAAGTTCCTACTTATCTACATGAGCCTCCTCATGAAGACATAGTCAAGATTGTCTTCATCATGGTCAGGATGTCTTTACCGGTTGTAGGCTTGTCTTCATCACCTCACAAGATCTGTGGTCAACTTTTAACAGCTCTTCTTAGTTATTTCAAACCTCCATCAGACTCCTGATTTTAACTTTCAAAGGGAATGAGCTGGATTAAAATGGTTTTACAGTCTGTGGTTTATCATTAAATGATATTAAAAATCACTTCGAGCACTGCTACTTTTGCACTGTAACCACTTAAAGACCCACAAGAAAGTCCCAGAAGACTTAAAGAATATAACCATTAATTTAGAATTTGTCTAACGGTGTGTTTTGTGAATTCACTGTAATGATAAGAGTTCATTTTCTATTGTCCTTCAGCTTTGAGACAACTGATTTTAAACCGCATCTACAGCAGACAGTCATGGTACACTTTGACCAAGGGGGGCACTAGTTTTCAGGGGATGAGCCCAGTCCTTCAGATTCCTCTAGCTGCGACTCGGCTTTAATCACAGTGAATTTAAAGTGTAACTTAGTTTTCAGCAGGACGCCCTGGAGAGGCAGTCTATTGAAGAGAGAAGCTCAGCAGAGGCCTTCTGAGAAGATTTAGCAACAGTGTCGGCTCTGCCGCACAAACTTATCAGATTGGTGCACAACCAAGCAGCTTTTTCCCAGCGACCTCAGTCTGAACAGCTTGGCTAAGACAACAGCGTTCAGTAGATTTGCCACTGTTCTCTAAAGCCTTTTTGTATTTCTGCCCTGCACATAAGCTCGGCCCGCTGATGATTCCGCTTTGTGTGTTATATTTCTCATTTATTCTCTACTCCTCGCACTGTGAGATCAACTATTGAGGAACTGCAGGACTGAGGCTCGCAGCTCAGTCTAAATCTTTGTATTCTTTTGATACTGCACAAGAAGAGCAGCAGAGAGTCAGAGTTTTAAATGTTGTTAACGTGTAAACTCTGACGCACTTTTTTAAACTAGCCTAAAAGCGCCAAGACCAAGCAGGTGGTCTCACTTGACTTGAGTTTGACGGCCCGAGAAAGAGGTATGAAAGTCCAGCAGAAAAGTACTGTAGGTAGAATCCTCTCATGTGACTGAAATATTGGAAATGTGGATTTTTTCCAAGGGCATTCACCAGGTGGATGACTGCACTTGAAACTCAGAGAAGATTGTGGGGGATTTAAATACTCAAAGTAACTGCATTTGATTATCAATCTTTTCTTCACATATGGATGTTCTCCATAGTTCTTTATTGGAGGGGTCGACACAAATTTGGTCTATGATCCGATTATTTTGTTCAGGATTCACAGACTCGCCAACTTGCTCTACCTCTTCCATCTGAAGCACTTTTTTTTTTGCTTCGGATGAATGCTTGAGGTTTGCGAAAGATTTTCTTTACTTAATGAGTGAGATTTTATTTCCTAGTTTCACATCCTTCATCGGGCTCAAAGGGCAGGGTTGCATGAACCAAAATGTGTTTTCTGCTGCTTTCAGTAATTGGATTAGCTTGTGTTTTGCGTCATGAAACATTTAGTTTCGTCTCCTTCAATGATTTAATCACATTAATGCAGTATGTCAGGAATGCTGAGAATTTTAATCTTTGCTAAAAAGCAAAACTACTGTTTGGAGCGTACATATGTTATTCTGCATCTGTGTCGGCCTGAACTCATTTCTAATAGATCGTGCTGTCTGAATATTATTCCAAGTTCAACATTGTCCTTTTTTTTCACCAGCTAACACTCCCTGACAATGGGTGACTGGAGTGCCCTGGGTCGTCTGCTGGACAAGGTCCAAGCCTACTCTACTGCCGGGGGGAAGGTCTGGCTGTCAGTCCTCTTCATATTCAGGATCCTGGTCCTGGGCACTGCAGTGGAATCAGCCTGGGGAGACGAACAGTCTGCCTTCAAATGTAACACCCAGCAGCCTGGTTGTGAGAACGTCTGCTATGACAAATCCTTTCCCATCTCCCACGTTCGCTTCTGGGTCCTCCAGATTATCTTTGTGTCCACCCCGACGCTGCTCTACCTGGCTCATGTCTTCTATCTGAACAGGAAGGAACAGAAATTTAACAGGAAGGAGGAGGAGCTGAAAGCTGTGCAAAATGATGGAGGTGATGTTGACATCCCACTGAAGAAAATTGAGATGAAAAAGCTAAAGTATGGCATTGAGGAGCACGGCAAAGTGAAGATGAAAGGGGCCCTGCTCAGAACCTATATAGTCAGCATTTTCTTCAAGTCTATGTTTGAGGTGGGCTTCCTGGTTATTCAGTGGATGCTGTACGGCTTCAGCCTGTCTGCAGTCTACACCTGTGAGAGGTCTCCATGCCCACACAGGGTGGACTGTTTCTTGTCCCGTCCCACAGAGAAGACCGTCTTCATCATCTTCATGCTGGTGGTCTCACTTGTGTCCCTGCTGCTCAACGTTATCGAGCTTTTCTACGTGTTCTTTAAGAGGATCAAAGATCGTGTGAAGGGCAAACAGCCGCCCACACTCTACCCCAGTGGAGGCACCTTGAGCCCCACCCCTAAAGACCTGTCCGCCGCCAAGTACGCCTACTACAATGGCTGTTCCTCCCCGACGGCCCCACTCTCACCCATGTCCCCCCCAGGCTACAAGCTGGCCACAGGGGAGCGAGGAACTGGCTCATGCCGTAATTATAATAAGCAGGCCAATGAGCAGAACTGGGCCAACTACTCCACCGAGCAGAACCGGCTCGGCCAGAACGGTGGAGGAAGCACTATTTCAAACTCCCATGCACAAGCCTTTGACTTCCCCGATGATACCCATGAGCATAAGAAACTGTCCTCATCAGCAGGACATGAGCTGCAGCCGCTGGCGCTGATGGAGGCCAGGCCGTGTAGCCGGGCCAGCAGCCGAATGAGCAGCCGGGCCAGGCCAGACGACCTGGACGTGTAAGCCCCGTTTCCTTCTCCCACCTTTGCCTGGCTGATGGGATGCGTGCCTGCAGCCAGAGAATCAGGAAACACACTCACATAGATTCATAAAAGAGGTTGGACTAACCTCGATCACTGTCTTCAGCATAAAGACTCTTAGTCGATCAAAGAGACATTACAACTTATGTAACACTGTCAAAGGTACAAGTTGCAAATATTTTTTTAGTGATGTTTACGATTACTTTATAGCGGAGCTAACCCAGCTGTAAGAGAACAGAACAGTCACAGGAACGGTGCAAGAGTCTAACAGGCGCCTCTTAGAACCAGTACCATCAGTTCAAGAACAGAGGGTGACACTGGTCAAGCTCTCATTAAAGGAAAATTCTTGTTTTTTCTTGTTTTCATAATTTTTGCTACTCTTTCTATCTGTGACATTATTTTACTCACTACTCTCATAGCTGAGATCTGAAGGTGTGGTCATAGCTTTACAATAGGTTGCCTTCTTAGTTGTGTCTTTTTAACATCTGGCCAGATGAACATTATCTTTGTTTTTTAGGCTTCTGGTTTATTTACAGTCTTTTTTTGTTCTGTTTATCAGTGAGCATTGTCAAATAAACTAATGAAAAAAAGTAGAGTCCGGTAGAGCAAGAAATAAACCTCTCACCTGACCCAAGACCTTAATTTATCTGGATGATCCAAACCATATATGGAGTGATATGAAGGAGTGAGTTGAGGGTGGAGACAACTAGATCCATTCAGATTGTAGGACATAATTCTAACTGCAGCCATGGACAGTTTGGTATAAAAAGCCCAAACAAACAAACAAACAAACGTTAAGTTGACTTAAATATCATAGTTGAGGATATTCATGAAAAAAAATGAGTGAGTTTTGGTTGGAGACAGGATGTGAACTCTCCAGTGTTGAAGTCACTTGCTTTCTTTGATGTCACACTACTTCCACCTTCCACATCATGAAACAACTGGAACCGATCTTTTGTTGGGAACACTTAAAAATCATATCACAGTCATATAATTGGGTTTAACAACCAGTGCTATTGTTTTTCAGGTGAGGACAGTCCCCTGCTTTAATAGAAACATTGTGGTCTCTTGCGTGGGCACTCTGTTATAAAGCTGTGAGTGGCTCCTCAGTGCAGCAGGTGAATAAGACATCCTCATAACCAACAGAAAAGTATGATGAAAACATTCCACACTGGCCTCGAGTGTTTCTCAGACATGTTTGTATTGAAAGGTAGTTTGACTCGTAGCCACACTTGAATTGAGTAGCTCTCACAGTTTGCTCATGAAATATAGATGAATTTATGTGGGAATCAACATTATGAATACATTTTCACTGCTTTGACTTACATCATAACTGTCTGTTATTAAAATCAGAGTTTTTGTCTCTCAGTCACGACAAAGACAGACATATTATCCAGTGCCATCGCATTCACAAAGAAATATACATGTAAAGTATTAATAACCACTTGGCACTTCCTTTGTATGTTACTCAGTAAGTAAGGGTTATGGGAGAATGCTTAATATCGGTTATAGTAAATATTTATTGCTTGGCATCTGTAGGACACCTACCACTAAGATGAAAAATTGACTACTAAACAGTATATCTAACTTACAGTAAACATCTTACATTAATCCCCACGAACTCTGTATTTATTGACAGTATAAACATTTTTCTTAGGTAAATTTGTCAGTCAGTGTGGACTGTTGTTTCCTGATAAACTTTGAATTTATGTGGTGTAATGTTTTCATTTTGTGCCTTTATTTTTGTCTATTGAGGCTGTGTGAGAGTGGCAGGGCCGAGGGTTCAGGCTGCTGTGACAAAGCAAACTCTGATCTGTTTTTATGTGGGTTCCATAAAAGAAGGCTTTATTACTGTCTTTGATTCGACAAGTGTCTTCTCTTTCTTCATCTTTTGGGGGTGGTAGAGAAATACAGTAGAATGATTATCTGTGTTTTACATATTTGAGAGAATGATTTTTGTCATTCTGTAGGTATTGTTTTGTTTTTCAGACTCGATGTAACCATTGCTGCTTGAGAAATAGATATTTAGTACTGTAAATCAAGCTGTCACAATTAAAAATATGAGTTTTTAGAAGACTGCTTATAGATCTGGACTAATATTTAGTCAGTTATATTAAAATATATGCCAATGTAGCTCCACACACCACCACCAAACAGTAGGATAAATTGCAATTTGGGCTTGTTTTCTTTTTATTGTCATTTTTAAAAATTGTCATTCAGTTTGCCGGTACTTACATGTGTTATGGATCTTCATCAGCTACAATGGCGTTTGCACTGAGATCTTGGTGAAAGAGATGTAATATGATGCACACAGTAAGTGGTAAGAGTTTTCTGATACACATGTTACTAATTTATTTTATAACACTACATTCACTACAGTGCATACTATTGGACATCTGACCCCTGGTCTCATTGACTGGTTCTGTGACAGATGTCTTCCAATGACAGGAAAGGAGCAAAAGTCATTTGTTGCAGCTATTCAAACAATGCTTATCCATGGGGATCCACTGTTGTACAGTGTAAGTGCATGATAGCAAAACAAAAAGTCTTTAATTGTATCTGTGAAAAGCGAATTTTAACCAATAAATATTTTTCTGTCTTCATCAACGATTGACTGGTTTCATTGCACACCGTTCTCTCTGTCATCACTGTGGTTTGAATGGACCACCAGTCAGTAAAGCAGAGTTCAGTTTAGCACCTCACTGTAACATTTTTAGGTTTAGTCTTTTGGCAAAAATGTTTTTAGTTTCAGGAAGACTTTCAGGTCCTCTGTCATTTTTTGTTCTAGTCGAATTGGTCAGTGATTTTTTTAGATTTTCTTCATGTATTTTTAATTTTTATGTCTTCTAATCACTCATGTTACTGCTTCTTGATCTTCTCACCATAAATACTCATCTTTGATGTATTTCATAGTTCCTTAAGTCTAGCTGTTTGAACAGAGTGCCCGATAACATTAACAGAGAGATACTGCATTCCTTTAGTGAACATCTACAGAAGATTTAGATGGTTGACAGCTGACATTAATCCTGCACTCATTCTGATAAACATGAAAGGTCAGAGACTCAAAGTAACATTACCTCCACATCAAAAGCCCCTGATAATGTTTTGTTCTTGTATACTTACCTTTTTGTAAATGCTGGTGTGCTGGCCTCCATGTATGCATGGGTTGTTCCAGCTGTTGTGCTGTTGTTTTTTGTCGATATTCAATAAGTCAGTGACTTTTTTCTAAGAATCAGTAATATTATCTAGAAATGTAACTTAAAAAGTCACTTTTTGTTTCAGCCTCATAGTTATTGTGGAAAAAATATTTTTGTTGCAGTAGAAACTGACAGAACAGTGGTGTCATCTCTTTCACATCACATTAATTATAAGAAGAATATCTATAATTCAAAATTGTTCTAGTCTTCCCCAGCTGATAATGTGTTTCAGTGTCCCATAAACACTGACCATGAATTTCTGATCAAGACAGAAACAGTTCAGCAGCTTGTTGACTCAGTATTACAAGTGAGAGAAGAGGAAACCTGCTGTCACATTATATCCCACAATGTTTAATGTATAGTCTGATTCAGTTCACATGCTTGGTTAAGTGTACTTGTCACTAAAGTGAATAAAGCATGCTGGCTCTAGAAGGACACTGAGGTCAGCTGATCTTAACAATCTCCAATCAAGTTTGACATTTCCTGAAAGCTAGTGTTTTAAGGCGGATCGCACCACACTCTCGACATGTCAGCTGCTGTGTGCCACTGCTGATCAGGGTTGGAAAAACACACCAGCCTCCAATAAAACCATTTCCTGCTCATTAGTTCCAACAATGCATTTTAATCAAACGTGGAACAAGACTGAAGTTGGACATATGAGGTTCACTGACATCAGCATTACATTGCTTTCTGTAACCGCTGACCCTTTACTGTGTGTTTAGATACATGCCCGGCAGAGCTATACCTCTATAATATAACCATATTGGCATTCATTCATAATCTTTGAATTTAATGATCAGAGTTTACCTGAATTAAGTATTGTAACATTTCTAGAGGATTTCATCATGTGCTTATAACACTGAGGAACTCTGTTCAGCTAATTCTGAACACCACATAAACTAGGGAGGTACTCAGTCCTAAAGTGTACTGTAGCTTTGATAAAAGCTTCCGAGAGATGCAGTTAAACTTTATAATATGAAAGAACACAGCTCTTTTTCGCTTCTCCGAGTTTCCTATTCAGTCTTTCCACGGCATTAAATCGAACCACATGTGTGCACAGAGCTGAGCCGCGGCCTGAAGACCACATGTGGCTCAAAGTTTGAGAGGAAGAGTAGTAGGGGGGAATCTCAAACTTTCATTAATGATTTATTCATTTTGATTTCAGTGAGTTCATACAGCACAGCACTAGCAAACAGTCTTTCGTACGTATGTGGGAGGTAAACACAGTGGAGAGTGGTGGATGTTCTTGGTTTTGGTGTGGTTTATTGATAATATTCAGATACATTTATAAAATACAACATTATCAGACACATTGTCCCTGGTGTTTTAACAATCCACAAGCCTGTATCAGAATGAATGACCAAACATTCTAAACTTAAAACAAAAAGAAACATAAGTTAAAATGTTAAATAATGCAAAGTTTAAACATTTCTGTGGTTTGCGTAACCGCACAGTGCCACATTTATTCTGGTGACTGAATTGGAATCTTTCAATTTCCCTTTGAGAAGCAAATCTGTGACAGCATTGCTGCTCACATACCGACTCCTCCGGAAATTATCTCCAGTCTGCCAACGTCACAAACAATTCTGTGAAAATGGGGAAATATGTGACATTGATTCAAAAAATGTACCAGCACTTTTAATATTATCCAGCCATTGAAAAGGACATTAAAGGGAATTCCAGGGTTTTAAAACCTGGGTCCTATATTTATATGTTTTGGTGTGTAAATGATTCATACTTAGCAGAAGTTTTGGAATCGGTCCCACAGATCGCCCTAGCTAGCTGCAATATAATCCTATGGGGCAACTCCGACCTAGAAAGTTGCGTCCATTAAAGGTACTCGTTTTTGCAACTGACCACTGAGGTTGTCATTCTAACTTTCTTACGTTAAGGACACGATTCCTACAGAGATAGACCCTTTTGTTAAATAATAAGATCATTTTTGTTTCCAGAAACACCAGCCTCCTTCAAGGAACGAGAGTATCATTCTGAAATTCTGAAGCTGTCAGCTGTGCAGGTCCAATGAGGGCTCAGTTGGATCCGTGCAATCGTAGTCCTTACAGAAGCTTCATAATCCAGCCCCCGAACTCAGGTGTCATTTGGGGGACTTGAATGTCTTCTGTGAATATTTTACTCAGTTTTCGATTGACAAAAACATAACACCCGATGCAAGCCGGCGTATTTGATTTCCCAGTAATGCCAGGAAATCCAATAGGCGGCTGATCCGACTATTCATGCATGTTTGCATATGCCAACACATACTCAGGAACTGTATATGAGAAACGCAAGCTAAACATAAACACTTAGATGTAAAAGAATACCACAGTCCCACTTTTATCAGCACAGCCTATTGTTTGCGGTGATGTTTCAATACTGCAAGAGTGAAGCCAACAGTGGTGTATCGAAGTTTGGAAGAGTGAAACCATCAATGTGTGCTTTAACTTTTGTATTTTTTCCACGTTTGCCAAGACTTGGGAGAACAATTTACAAAAGTCAAAAACCTTGTTCATAATATAGTTCTGTGGGTGATTTGAATACATTTCAGTGAGACTCAATTTCTGCTTTGTTTTTGTCTTTGTCCTTCTGGCCATTTACTTATTTACACATTAATGTGACATCATACATATTCTGATAATTATGTATATATCTGGAGTATGCATTACAGGGTTGATGTTATACAAGCCAGACATGGGGACTTCGGACTTGGCTCTGACTCAAGAGACATGAGTCAAACTCACAACCTGTCACTCGTAAACAATCTTTGTTTTAAGTCTGGCGAGCTGACTGTCATTCCGTCTCGGTTGATGCTAGAAGAGAGGGACGGGGGAGGGACATTCTGCTGTGTTCTCTGCTGTGATTGGTTGATACGTAAGCTTATGAGTTAGTAGTTTGAATCAGGCATAGAGACTGTATAACATGTAACTTACTGTATGTGTAGTTTTGCTTACGGTTGGTTTGTATAACAAACAGCGAGCAGCAGCGGCACTAATACATGGAATTGTGATCTGTAGTTCCCCCTTAAACGCACCACCTTTTTTGGCCCTCCTGAATGACCTGCTGTTGCTTACGTCCATTCTTTGGAGCCACTCTTCGCTGCCAGAGTGTCTCTGGGCTCGAGACAGTAGACAGACAGGGTGTCTGAAGGGCGTGCTGCCCCTCCAAAAGCAACCTGGTGGCATAACCTGCCTTGCCGAAACAAAGTAACGGTTCCTGATCAGAATGGCATTGGCTGAATATTTTGAGAAGATGAGTGTTTGTTTGCCACACTTGTTCACATAGTGCTGGTAACTGAATAGTCCACGCTCTGCTGCCACAACTTGCTGGCTGAGTAGGTAAGTAGGACCTCATATTAGCTCTGTTGTAGCTGTATGTTCATGTGGCAGGCAAAATACAATTATGAACTGGAAAGGAAAGCTTTCATTGTGTGTTTTTTCATATTGAAATGCAATACGCCTGCTTAAAATGATCATATATTAAAAATACTGATCAATGCCGATAGTGTATGCTAATAGAGGAGTGATAAGCCGTAAGAGACTTGAGACTTGACTTGGACTTGTGAGCATCTCTGATAAAAGCAGAACAAATATCTTAGATCTCAGAGGGTTAACTTGTTCTCAATTCCTTTTTTAGTTGATGTTGAAGGAGGAGGAGGAGGAGGTGCAGTTGTAGCTCATTGAAATACAATGTGAATGAAGTCACTACTAGCAGCTCCCACTGTCAGAGTCTGATTTTATACTGACCAAGAGCAGACTGAGGTCTATGACGGCTGACAGTCACCTCTGTGAAGTTCTTCTAATCTCCACTACAAAACTTTCACCTGACTTGACAGCAACCCTACAGCCCACACACTGTGGCAGAAGCTTGTCCACCCTAAGGACAAAACACCCAGGCAAAAGCAGAGCCAAGTAATGTATGCAGTTCAATGCAGCCAGGGATTAACAGATATGTACATTGGGGAGACAAAACAACCTCTCCATAAACACAACACAGGAGGGCCAACTCCTCAGGTCAAGACTCTGCTGTCCACTTACATCTGAAGGAGAAGGGACATTACTTCAAGGACAGAAATGTAGACATCTTTGCCAGAGAAGACCGATGGTTTGATAGATGTGTTAAAGAAGCCATACATCAAACTGGAATGACCATCGTTGAACAGAGGAGCTGGCCTACAACACTACTTATCACCAACTTACAATGTTGCCCTGAGTTCCTTCCCAGACAGCTTAACACCCATTAACACTTGGATGCAGTTGACCCCAACAACACACAGAATGTCTGGTTTGGTCAACGACTCACATGTGAACTTAATGACTCTGTAAGAGCTAACACTCCCAAAGGGTTTAAAGCCTGCAGCTCTCCACTACTGAGTTAGAACTGAAGAAGCCTCTTGGATGAGAGGTGAGGTCTTCAAGAAACTAAAGCAAGTCTAGTTGCCTACGTATAGCACTTAGATAGACCATGACCTGGCTGACTGAGAATATATAAAATAATATTGTGGGCAAACTCATTTTAGTGTGTAAATGAACATTGAGGGTGGCAGCTGTTGTACTGCTCCTGGTTTGCTGCGCTCTGACATCCAAAGATGTCACTGACTGACTGATGCCCACACACCACAGAGCTGTGGTGGAACTTGGAAAAAATGCATAGATAGTGTGTTTGTCAGCATGCTCTCTAAATATGGCTAGTTGAAGAACTAGCTCCCTTAATTGTGACGTCATGTTTAAACCATGAACCAGCTGGCAGCAGAGACAGGCCACATACCTTTGATGTCATACAATAAGCCGAGAACAGAGAGTAATCTGAGATAGATTTTATGCAGAGTATTCCTTCAAAGGGAAAATAGTTAATTAGTGATGAAACTGCTTCACTTTAGCTCTGTGAAAAACTCTCTCTGCTTCACCATGTTTTCCCATTCAACAACTCCCGGATTGAGAGAGCTATGGATGTAAGTGTGATGGATGAAATCTCAACAGCTACTGAGCTCTCATGTCAACAGATCCATCTCCTGACTTGAGACCATTTGATATGGTTGAAAAGGGTAGTTAGTAGACTTTGAGTTGGGATTGATTGTTTTTATACCGTACAGGCACATTGCCAGAGAGAGTTCAACGGTGTTGGGTAGCGTTACTTTTGAAAGTAACTTGTTAAATTGCAAAATTACTGCCATTTAAAAAAGGCTACTGAGAAAATTAACTGATTAGCATACTTTTGCAAACCATATATGTATAAAGAAAATGTATATAATTCATTATCATCTCCAAGCCATAATCTTTAACTCTGCACTCTGCAGGCTAATCATAACAGGAATGGCTGACACAATACCCCCTCACAGCTCTTTATTAACCTTTTATGTTTGATTACAAAACATGAAATCAAATAGCTACAGCGGCACTGTACTGTTTTACTTTGTTTATATGTGGCGGACCCTGCCGCCTTTCTAGCTACAAACAGTGTTCTGGGACCTTATTTTCCTCTGAGAACAGCTTGGTTATTCACTTATTGAAACAAGTTTGTATTATTACCTCATTGATATTGTAAATATTAAAATTCTGAGTTTGAATTTCTTCTCTAAAAATAGACAGTGCCCCTTTAAGAGAAATGAGTAGGTGAAAACGCTTTAAATACACAAAGTTGTTGAGGACAATGTATTTCTCTACCAGGTCTGTCTATAGCTGCAGACCTAGGTCTTAACCAGGAATTAAACAATACCAGTAGTTGGACATGAATGGGTCAAACTCAGGTTGAAAGTATATTCCTGTGTCAAACATGACGTCAGTGTGAGTAAGTTGAATTGGACTCTTTCTTACAGGTTCACAGTGCCTACATGTCAGTGTGTATTACCATCCATTGTAGCGTGGAGAATGATTGGGGACTGTTTACTTGGGTGTCAGCCTAATCTGCTTATCACATTCACCTACTGAAAGGTTGCATTTCTGCATGTCTGACAAACACATGACTACAATAGGCTCTGCATGTACCATTTTAATATGAACACAATTCATTCATTATTATTAATAATAGACTGACAATTAAATAACTCTTACATTCATCCAGAACTGCACCAGGTTACTGGACCTTCTCCCACTCAAGCAAATCTTGAAAAAAAGTGCTTTGGCCTTGTCTCAGGAGGTAGAGTGATCATCCACCAACCAGAGGGTCAGTGGTTTGATTCCTAGTCCCTGCAGGTTACATGTTGAAGTGTCCTTAGGCAAAGACATCAGTGTGTAAGTGCCTATGAATGGCTGTCGCTCCTGATGAGCAGGTGGTGCTTTGCATGATAGCCCCTGCCACCAGTTTATGAATGCGTGTGCGAATGTGTTGTATATAACAATTGTCACATTAATGAAGCCTGGCTTTCTTAGTAAGATGGTTACAGTATTTTAACAGTCTACTGAGATGTATAAAGCAGGTAAAAGCAACAGCAATGAAGACAAGTGCATTCTGTTTCACATTCACATAATCACAGTTAGTTCAATCCTTAGCATTATCACTGGATATGTGTTGTTTATGTTTAAATGCAAACATAAATATGTAAAATAACCCCAAATAACTGCTATAATAATCACTCTTAAATTTTCCCTCCCATAAATGTTGTCACATGCCTTCAGGTGTACTACACGTGCCCCAAAAACAAAAGTGGCTCCTGGCACTTAAAATCACAACTTTTCATTCACACACTTTTCAAAATCCTCTTTCAACACCCCAGATACTTACAATATACAAAAGTCTCACACCTTAAAAATGGTCATGGTTCTGAGGATTGACTGTGTGCATGATTAGTTTTTTTTCAATAACCATATATGGGGTGGGTAAAGACTAGGTATGGATTTTGGATGTATTGCATAAATTTGATTGATGCCAGAGGTGAGTATAGGGTATGACGTAAGTATCAACAGCATTTACAGTGCATGCATGTCGAGGCAATTCTAGCCAGACTGAGGTACATTAGGCTACTTGTTGCTCTGTTCGTCTTGGACTCTGGCATGTTCCCTGAGAGTCCAGAAGAGCTGGCATTTCCTCATTGGAGGAAATGCCAGCTCTTCTGGCATTTGCTTTCTCTGGCACATGGTTAGTCATCAAGGGTAGCTGTTCCTCTCAGCTCGGCCCAGCTTGTCAGTACCCTCAACCAGTTACCTCTTTCTGACTTATCCTCTGAGTCTTCCATGATTTACTCTTACATGATTTATGTGCAGCTGTCTAGTTATCCCTTTTTTTCAATGCCCACTGGTTGGATGACATACACCGAATTCTCTGAAATCTGTTCCTTGACCATGTGTACTCCCTTCTCTGGTTTGGAATGTAATTTGCCAGGCCCAGCACACTCACCCAAATTCCTAACCAACACCCAATCCCCTTGCCTTAGGACCACTCCCCTCACCCTTCCATCATAATAGGCCTTGGCATGTGCACTAGATGACAAGCTGTTGCTATTAGCAATACGGTATGCTTCCATCATCCTTTTATGCCACTGGCACAACTTCACCTACTTTGAAGGTGCATTTTCCTCTGACAGACGAGAGGCGAGGATGTTGACCATAGAGCAGAAAGTGAGGTGAGCAACCTGTGGGAGATGTTCTTTCTTTACCTCATTTTCTTTATCTGTTAGTGTATATAACATCAACACAACACACAGTTGAATTGCTCAGCTGGATTACTTTAGGGGCGGTAAGGAGATGTTTGGGAATGACCTACCCCAGAGAGCTGCCATAGAGTTGGGAAGAAGTCACTCTCAAACTCTCCTCCTTGGTCATGGAGTTTGTTAGCAAATCCAAAATGAGGTCCAAAGTAACTTTAGATCTATCTGCCCAGATTAATTCTGGGTTGGGTAGGTGTGAACCTCTTGAAGTGGTCAACGACCACCAAAATGTACTCAAGCCCCCATTTCCTCTTCTAAAGGTAAAGGTAATCAATACAGACCAGTTCAAGGGGTGAGTTGGACTTCAGGCTGCTCATAGGTGCAGGCACATGGACTGTGGGCTTCTGTTTTATGCAACAGTAATTCTCAGTCACAAGTAGGGCTGGTGCGACACGTCTTTGATTTGACTATCCATCCTTTCACTGGAAGGTCTTGAAATGTTCTTTGACCACTGTCCATTTCCTGCCCATTATCACTGTGGAAAAGGTTCTCCTCCATTGGCACATACTATATTTTATCCAATTTTTTTACCAAATTTGGTACAAACAAAACAAAACATATGCACCCATTTTTTTACATCACCTGCTGTTTGTCTGTAAAGTGTTATCGGTTTGAGGGCGTTGCCTGTTGCACTTGACAGGCCGTAGCTCTTCAATGCTTTATCTGATTAGTGCCAAACCTGGGAATGTTGTATGTAGAGCCACACTGCATCAGTGTTGATAACTTTGTACAATTCTAATCCCAGAGGCCGCTACAGAAACAATACAACATGATATTTCTGTAAATCTGTTGTCTATAAGAAAATTAAACTTGGTGCACAAGCTCTCCCCAAGCATCTGTGTGACTTACTAAAGTGCAGTTCTAACAGTGCTACCTTGTGGCCATTAAAAAATTATGTCATATCTCTTTAACGCGTAATTCAATTAGCACCAAATTCGGGTGGTACCATCAGACATCTATCGCCAGCGCTGCTGTGAAAGGTGATGTCATTCAGCTGTAGCTGGTGCTACAGTACAAATCAAATTTGGCTGACTTTGGTAGCTAATCTCTATGAGTACAGAATTTTGTGACAAATTTACCACTTACAGGACATCGATTACAATGGGCATCGCTCGCCATGAGCAAGGGTAGCAGATCACAGCAAATCAGCCATGATCCCATGCATTTTCAGCGGGTATGGCTTCTTAGGCCAACACTGCATTACATATTTTTGGTAGTTTCATTAGCAAATTATTGTGGTGTTTACAGGCAAAAGTTGTCTTCATTTGTATGGAGAAAACATTTATAATTTGCACTTTATTATTTGGAATAGCATCATTCAAATCCTGTGAATAGTTTCCTGGTTTTCATTGCGAGTTTGTGATTTGTGTTCTTTCCATTCTTCAACAAGCTGAATCAGGGGTTCAGTCAGTTCTCATCACCTGCACCTTTAGGCTGTCCAACTGACAGTTACAGGTCAGACAGCTTTAATGAAACACATGCTGTTTGTGAGTACACAGTACAACATCAACATACAACAGTACAAGATGTGTCTATGTATGTGTGTACATGTGTCAATGTACTGTGTCGGAAAATGGCTCAAAGTGCATTAAGAGGCTAAACCAAACGATTATGGCATTTAAGTCCAAACACAAGACCATTTGTAAAAGAGGAGAGGAGAGGAGGAGAAACAGGCAAATGGAAACATAGAGGGTTTAGTTAGATGAGGTTCAACACTGGGTTTCCAGGTCACCAAACCAGCTCATATACATATACAAAACAACTGTCCCACAGTAAATATGTTCCATTTCTAACTTAATTGCATTATTAACTTGACTTTGAAATGTTATTGGCTTACTTAGGACGGGTGAGCTCTCAAAGGTTCAATCATTAATGACTCTGTCTGTCTCTTTGTACTAAATAATAATGATTCATGAGCAAGAGTTTGCTGTGGGGCAGTGGTGGCCTCAAGGTTAGAGAAGTGAGCTTGTGACCGCAGGGTCGCTGGTTAAAAAAAAAGTTCATCTTTGTTCAGCTTTGTATCGTCAAAGTTAGTTTTGCCATGCCTCAAAGCAGTTTCTGTCTGCAGTGCCACAGCCACACCAAACAGACTTTACTTACACTTCCAGGAGGTAGTGTCTGACCAGCCTGGCCCGCCTGCAGTGTATACAGGGTTTTCTATCCGTACGAGACCCTCTTGCTTGTATCAGGCTGATTAGAGATTGCCACAGGTATGTGGCCACCCTGTGTCTTAGCAGGAGGGACTGCAACTGTGACACCACACCACAGGGCTGTCAGCTCCTCCAGGCAGGCCCCGTGGGTTAAGGGGTTCCTCCTGCTTCTCTCTACAGAGCTCCTTACGAAGCATTTATCTGTTTGTAGCTGCAACAAATCAAAAAAAAAAGTAAAATATTCAATCATATATATCAGATCAGGTAAGTGTTTTTAGTGAACTGAACTGAACTGAACTGATGAGGTAAGTGTTTTTATATTTCAGATCTCAAACAGTACATGAGAACAATGGCTGAGATTGCCTGATAATGTCCCCCCAAACCTCCCACAGTAAAAGCTTTTGTGAACCTGCTCTACACAATGGAACCCCATGGCCTACATTGAATTTTTGGTTAAACCATGCTGTGTGTATTTCAGTCGATTAGTTAAAGATACACCTTTAAGCAGGTAGCCCGGTTGACTTGGAAATGCAAATCCCTGCTGCATAGGCTGATGTGCCAAGTAAAACCGAGTGGAGCCATGCTGGCAGATGTCATGGACATACACCACTAGAGCCAGGGCCAGGAGCTTAGACAGGCAGAAGGACTTTAACTGCTGCTATCTCACACTAAAATGAGTCAGTTGAGGTAGTGTGGGCATTTGATTAGGATACCTACTGGACACATCCTTGTGAGAGGGTTTTCCAGGCATGTCTACTGTGAGGAGACCCAGCACACCCTGGAGGGATCATATCTTTAAATCCCAGAGGAAGTGCTAGAAGAAGAGAGGTAAAGAATGTCTGGGCTTCCTTGATTGACCCAGCCTCACATTATTTGCAGTAAATGGATTCATGTTAGATCTTAGCTGTTGCATACATGTTTTCATTTATCTGGAATTTACTAATGTAACTTACTTGGTACCTTTTTAAGTTTATACAGTGACTTAGGATTTCGTCCTTTCCTTTTAGTTGCAAAGTACTTGTTAAAGCGACATGCATTTATTCATCATCCGGGTAAAGTTAGCACATCTGTGAACTTTTTAATCATGCCTGTTCAGTGACAACCTTTATCAGCAATTTCTAAAGGTAATTCAGTAAGTAAGTAATTCAAATAATGTTACTCTTCCATATCAAGGGTCAGATCTATTTCCACTCTCTCACATAGAAAATAATTCTTCTTCTTCCTCCCTGTTGTCCATTCCTTCAACCTTCTGTTGGCCTGCTGGCCCCTGTGTTTGAAGCCAACAAAGACTTTGACACACACTTAAACTGCATGCCAAACACTGGATGCTTTTATGGAGCTTCTAAAACAAACACTCTCCCAGCCCAGAAGTATGTATTCCATTTGCTTTGTTGTTTCCTATTAATGCAGCAATTACAGTTCATTATTGTCCCTCATTATGAAGCAGCCTGTTATTGTGCACATGGTGTGCCCGCAAGAAACCAATGTGCTCACAATGTTTAACATGGTGGTATAATTCATAAGTTCCTCATGGTTCCAAGATTTTTCCATTTCCACAGAGAAAAACAATTGTTAATGCTTAAACCAAGCTAGCCAGACACTGGCTGACATGAAGTTATCTTGATTATGAAGGAGAAAAAAACATACAAAACTCACATTGATACACTGAGCTCAAAACCAGTCTGGTAGATCACTAACAGAGGGTGTGCTTAGACCATATTACCAGAAACTGAGCAAATTCAGACTTTCATCCCACAAATAAAACAAAATATCTATTACAATGTAAATACATTTACAAGGCACATTTTTTGTAATTTTCTTGAAAACACAGGGGTTTAAAAAACAAACCTATGTTTGAGTCCTTTGTGCTACATCTATTTTAGAAAATGGATGTGTCAGGAGTCTCACGGCATGGGGAATGAAGCTGCTCCATAGTCTGGTGGTACGGCAATGGATACCTCCAGACGGTAGCAGAGTGATCAAACTGCGGCTGGATGGGTGTTGTCTTTTAGTATCTTTGGGTTCTGTGCAGACATCTCACTTTAATGGTGTCACTGATGCTCTGTAGATGGTACCAGTGATGTTCTGGTAGTTTTAATCACTCGCTGTAGAGCCTTCCTGACCTGGGCCGTGATGAACCATGACAGTTTGTGATGTTTGGAGTCAGGATGATCTCTATTTTCTCTCTGCAAAAGTTGACCAGAATCTTTCTCCGGAATTTAGTCTTCCTAAGTTTCCATAAGAAGTAGAGACATTTCTGTGCATTTTTAACCAGGGTGGTGATGTGTGATGACCAAGATAGATTCTCAGTGATGGTCATTCAAAGGAACCTAAAACCTAAAACTGTTCACCTGTCCTCCCTTTTTCTAAAATAAACAATCAACTGACATACTGCTGGTCAAACACGATTGCCAGGGAGAAGACTTTTACATGACTTCAAAATTGTCAACATCTGTTTAACCTGAAACACAAGTGACATGAGTAGGGTGGGTGGCCATAAATGAGCGACCAGTAATTAAGTTTGCTGAGGTGAGACAGTCTAAAGACGCTGACATTTTATATGGCTATACAGTTTCCCCATGACATTTATTACAAAGTAAATACACAGATTTGCCCCTAGTTCATTTAGGTACCCGAAGTGTAATTTACTTTGCCTGTTTGACATAAAATCACATAAAATTTTTATAGCCTGCTTACGCTGTAAATTGCAGGCTGTAAAGTGTAAAAAAGCTGTAAAGCGCTTTGAGTTACATTACCTCCCATTCCACAGTGTAAAGTTGCAACTGGCATGGATGCCATTTTTACATAGCAGAAAAGCCTTAAACTCACCATCCGTGGAGAGATGAAAGGGTTGGTTTTTGCCGAGGATGGTGGCATGGCAGGGCCGTGCTACATCAAGCAGCAGTGCCTGTGTGTGTGCCAACACTCCGTCTGTAGCTAACGTTGGCTCCATGCTAGCCAAGATGGGGTTGCTGCTGTCTCCGTTGCTGGCGTGTCCACCAAACATGGATTTGTAGTGGCATTTGGGCTGGTTAACTTAACATGTCTCTGAGCTCTGGCATCAGCATTACCTCTGAGCGCCGCCATTATCCTCTTCTATGATCGGTGATATTTATTTCCCCCTTGTTCCTTTTCTTCTTCTCTGCAGACTGAGTTAATTTTGAATAAGCTCCCAGTTTTACATCTCACAGCTGACTGGCTTCGGACCATAGTTTGGTACATGCTGGCTGGTTTAGCTTGGCTTGTTCTTAGCTGGTAAGTAGCTTTTAGCTGTCCGAACCTCTATAGGGGGATAGCGAGGCATTCAGGTGCCGTTCACCAACCGTTGCTTTATTGCACTCTTCAGCAATGAGCAATATACACAGCCTCCTCATGAGGTGATGCTGTAGCACTGAGCTTATCTAGACACTTTAATGATGGCTATCATGACTTGTTGCTGCATGCAGTCTTTACTGTCATAATCATGAGGGAGAGCTGCTTCAAACAACACACACGATGCACACATCACACTCACAGGTTACTCACTAGGCCAAAGCCCTTAAAGGGTCACAGGGTGAACTGGTAACAGTAGGCTTCCTTTTGCAGCTAGTGTGTTATAGTGCAAGATCAATTAGTCTTTCATCTCAAACTCAAAGAGTTCACACTCAGAGAGCCCCTCTCCTCTGAGGCCAGATGGCAGAGTAAGACATGTCCAATATGGGGTGTAAACATTTTGGCTGTTCCCAGATCATGTCTGTATAACATCCGCAAGACTAGACCACACCTGGGCGATGTACAGCCCACTGGCCTTATCGGAAGATAAGAAGGTGAGGACTGCTCAGTAAGTGCTAGCTAAGCTACTAAAGCAACAATGACTTTTTATGGAGCTTCATGCAACAAAGGAAGGACCAGCTATGTATAATCAATCAATCAAGCAATCAATCAATTAATCAATCAATCAAAGCTTTATCGTCATTTAGCTGTACCTACAAAAGTAGTGCAGCAAAAATGAGATTGCGTTTCTCCGGGATCCCATGACACCAACACAATAAATACACACAATATATAATATATAAGCATATAAAAACATAAAAAGGAGCAATTTTCTGATGAGTAATTTATCAAATTGTGTCTGATGGCCTCTGTGATACTCTTGCCAGAGAAGACAAAGTCTTTTTAAAATCTGTTCCCCTCAAGACGAAATGTTACAAGGCGGGCTGACTACAGTGGGAAAAGCTAGTTGGTGTGGCACCTGATGGATAATTTGATGGGAAAAATGTTGGCCTTTTGCAGAGGACACTGAATAAGGTGACTGGGATTAACCCAGAACAAAGACTATTTCTGCATTGTAGAAGAGTGCAAGTTGGTACTGAAAATAATAATGATGACCAATGCACTTGTTAAGCAGGTAAGAGTTATGTAAAAGCATCTGTGTATGGAAAAGTATTATTTAGTCAAGCTTTTGGGGTTTTTTTTGCATTGATAATCCACAGTGAATTATCAAAAAACAAACAAACAAACAAATGAACAAACAAAAAGAAACCCTAATGTTCTCATTTGAACAGGGTAATATGCATGTGTGTGTAGGTCAGTACATGTTGTACTGGTTAGGCTTATACAACCCCGTTTCTGAAAAAGTTGGGATAATGGCTTAGCTGCTCACAAGCAGAGACATTGCCTTCACTAGAACCAGTTTTATTAAATACTGTGTATACCACAGGTATAATGAAATCCTTGTGGATTAGTTTCTAATTTGTTCATGCCAAATATCAAATCCTTTATGCATAACAACAGTTTGAAAGTTTTGTGTCACAGTGTTTTTTAAGAAAACTTTTCTGGGTCTTCTAGCCACTGAGGATATCCCCTACCACTTCCAGAAAACATGGTGGAACATCTCATGCACTTTATTGGTGTAAAGAACAGAGAGAGAAAGAGAGAGTCTTGTTTTTTGTAGCTGAGCTTTATTAAATCTCTGGTGAAGATTTATGTGTCTGTAAATCAGTAAATGCAGGTGTTTTAACAAAGCAAACTTTCCTGTTCCTCATGAAATGCAGAGCTGCACTCAGCAAGGGGTTCAGACATCTATCAGAGAAAGAATGGTTGGCAGTGGGAGGCCTGGAAGCTTCACACATAATGCCTCCTCAGTTACCATCCACAAACATTCAGTGGTATCAGCAATGCAGCCTTGATACCGTCATGTGGTCGTATTTTCTGTGCCTGGTAATTTCCTGGCTACAAATGAACATCCATTTGTGCAAAGCTGGATGGTGTTGCTGAGGTTGTGTTTATGCTGATGCATAAGCAGTATAATTTTGGTATGACATCGTGCTTGGAACTTGTCTGGTCAGACCAACACATTGCAGACACAAGCACAAAGAGACATTTTTGTTTCAGTTGGCCTGGTTACTGGCACATCACAGCAGTCACATAGTCACGTCAAGTTGAAAGTTCATCCATTACTGCCTGAATTTAAATGATCCTTCCCCTTCAGGCGATTACCTGTAACCATCATACAAAAGCAGGGACAATTGAGGGAGGTGTTGCCCCTAATTCACTCATTGGTCGTACAACATTAATTATTTCAAAGTTCTAGCACACCACCAGGGTGGAAACTAACAGATACACCAGTGTTTCTCAACAGGGTGGTAGCGCCCCCCAGGAGGCATTAGGAGAATGTCGGGGGCGCATCAGAAATTTTACAACAACACGAGTTGAAACTTGCATCTTCTTGCAAGGGGGGAGTTCCCCCTCAGATTTCGAAACATTTATTTAATGTTTTTATTGGGTGCAGCCGTATTTGCAGTTGTTTTGCTACTTTCACTCCAGACCTGCTCTGATGACAGTGTGCTCAAAAGTCTGTTTAAACTTAACTAAAGCGAATGTGGACAATGCCCTCGCCACAAGTACAACAAGACCACAGCATGTGTGGGCAGAAACACGAGAAATCTTTCCCAAGATCTTGCAAAGGTGCTTCACTGTTGCATACAAATGTTCTCATGATAATGAGTAAATCAATCTATGCATGTAACTTGTGAATGTAATAACATCTGAAATCTGTCCTGTTCAGTTAAATCAAATCTGATATTTGGCATTCAATGACTTGGTTTTTAATGCTGCCTAATGACATGACACAGCATAATAACACTATAAAACGAATATAACAATTAAATAAGTGTAATAATATAATAATAAAAAAGAAACTAAACTGAACACACATCTTGGTAGTAACACCTGAATATTAAACCTTTTTTATTAAGTACATTTTTAGGACACGTTTGTGCAACTATGTTTGTTCAAAACAAGAAATTAAAAATGAACAGCTACCAGATCATAATCATATTCTGTCAGCACAAGCATAAGTAGAAGTTGGAAGCTAGACTTTGCATGTACTGTAACTGTGTAACAGCCTGCCATGAATACCTGTAACCTGCATCTTGGGTTGCTAAAACCTCCAAATCTCCTGCAAAAATGCAGAGGACATGACCTCAGAGTTCTAAATAGACCCTACAGCCCTGGAAACAATTGATGCAGCAGCACTGGCAGAGGAAGGCCTGTTTTCATTTAACAGAGCTGTTAATGACTCATATGGAAAGAAAAAGCCATGATCAGAAGTATACTTTTCAGATTACATTAACTAATGCATATTTATATATAGATAATTGATTTAGAATTTGGAACTATAAAATATAAATTGTATAAAGATAAATACTAATATCACAAAATAATCTGTCCATCATACCATATTATCCTTTGCAGAGTGTAGTCAGACATGTCAACACCTGTTGACATGTCTGACTACATGTGGGTGACACATGTTGAGAGTCTCCAGTTAACTAAACTTTTGTTTGTCTTTGGAATGTGAGAGGAAACCAAAGCACTGGGAGAAAACCCATGCAGACATGGGGAGAACATGCAAACAGATAGATGACACACAGAAAGGCCTGAGCTGGTTGGCACGTTTTAATCCAAAATCTTCCTGCAGTAAGGCTACAGTGCTAATCAATGACTGAGGTCACACCCCAGAACATATGAAAACATATGATAATAATAATAATAATAATAATAATATAAAACAATAGCTGGATGCTTAAAAGCTCAGATCAACACTCAGTACTGACTTAGTAGGCTACTGATTCAAAGACTGTTGTTTCCTGCATCATTTGTGGATTCACAGACTCCACATGAATCTGCCATGAAGGAGCCGCAGCACCTCACATGGAACAGGAAAACCAGGGGCCCCTCCTGGAGGCAAACCTGGGAGGGGAGCTCGCCAGCAAGCATGTGGTGGCTAGGCACGGGTGGGCACAGCTCAGAGAACTTCAGGGAGCTGCCAGGCAAAGGCAGGGACCGAGCTTTCCTGATCTCTGGCATCACAGACTGGTTCTAGGCACAATGTCACCTCTCTGGTGGGAAAGGAACAAGAGCTAGTGTGGGAGGATCTCACTGGACCCAGCCCCCAGATAAGTGGATTAGCTTCAGAGAGAAGGTGGTTTTGGTTAAAAAATGAGAAAGAAAATAAGTCCTGTTTCGTAATTCAAGTGAAGCTATCAGCTATCCTTCCTTTACATTAATCAAGTGTTTTAAATGCCTTAACATGGTCATGTTTCATCACCACAAGTGGATATCTTAGGAGAACACATGAAACATGTTGTCAAAAACAATATTGCAAATGCTCTCAGAGTGAACGTTTTAGAATTTGCCATCGCAACATTTCCTAACCATGTTGATTACAAACGTAAATTGGTTTGTATTACGTTTCTTTCAAAGCGTGTTTGCTGTTGCAAGTTTTATTGTATATTTGTAATTTTATGTGTTGCTCTTGTGGTCATAGTATAAAGCATTACGTGACAGTTTTCAATAAACAACTGAGTACTCAACCAGTGATTCCATCACTGGAAGGTTTGTTTAACTGAAAAAGTTAGTGTCTGGGATGCCTTAACATTTTGAATTGAATGAATTAGAGAAAACAAGTTGAGTAAATGTTGTATTTATTCAAAACAAATTAACTTTCCTAACTTTTATGATTTAAATTCAGTTGTATCTAAATCCTTTAGTTTACAACATAACATTTCAGTTCCTATAAAATTCTCTTGTCGAGTCAGCAAAATCTTTCAGCTTATTTCAACTGGAATTCAAAAATGTGTTATTTACAGTTCAGTCGACCTAAAATAGTACCACACTTAGTTATGTCAACTTTGTCAGTTGACATAACTAAGTGTGGACCAGGTCAGTTGTGTCAGGCCCTGGGTCATGGGAGGGCTTGAACACATAAAAGTTTTATTTTATTGATAAAGGGAACAACCATGACTTATCTCAACATGTAGCCTATAAAAGACACACAGCAAGTTTCCATCACATATGTTTTCTTCAAACTATCAACTCTACAACAATGCATGCTGGGAAGTATACTAATATGCAGATAATGTTTCTTTAATAAAGTTGATGAAACTTGAAACAAAAATACTTCCAAGTTAGAAGAACTCGTGTTTATAAGTTCTGGAGTGGTCTGAAAATAAAAACTAGAAATTTCAAGTTTAGTCAGCTTGAAATAAATTAAACTTGTATATTTGCATTAAGTTAATGAGAAAAGATCCAAAGATTCAACTAAGTTCCTGTACAGTTTTTTTTTTCTTTTTACAGGGCTGCTGCTGTTGTGCTGACTCACTTCGACAGAGATAATAGTAACACTGGTGTGCTGATCAACTGAATTTTGTGAGTGAGATCACCACCCATGTCTCTGAGATCAATGAGGAGTGGTTCAAAGCCTTTTCAAGAGCTATGTCAGTGCTGTGGAATGAAGTACAGCTCTCCTTCTGTCATTAGAAAGGAGACATGAAAAGACACAAAAGCATGAGACACGGAACCTTCATGCAACAGTCTGCTGCAATCACGATCCAATTTCACTTGCAGCTCCTCATAAAGGCAGTGTTTAGGAAATGTTGTGTTTCAACTCTTCATGAAAGGGAAAACAAGATGGCATGGTGAGCTGCAATGGTCCCATGATTCATTTAAAGGAAAATGAAACAATGGAAAAGAAAAGAAAGAAAAAAATACCTGATATGTTGACATAGTAAGTTATATTCATGATGGGTGAGTCCACTTTTTGATGTAAGAAGCTGTACTGTGTTCAGGCCCCTGCAGATGTCAATACTCAGCCTCAACAGCAGTCTGTTGAAACTAAATGCAAGGTACAAGGTAAATTATACACAATTACACAACACAGGGTTGCATAACAAAATGAAAATATGAAACTCCTTCATGCTGAACAAATTACAGAACAAAACAGTACAGTTATTTATATACAAATACACATAAACACGTAGTTCATCTTTTGAATCTGTGTCAGGGTGAATGATTCTCTCTGCTTGGACTGGAAGCTCGGCACACCGGGGGAATGTTCGCTCCATGGATCTCACACCTCTGGTACATCCCGTGATGGCCTGATCTGACTGGGATCTGGGGAATTTGGAGGCCAGCTCTTTGTCAATTTACTCAGGCCATTTCTTAACAGTTTTCTCGGTGTTGCAGTGGCATTGTCCTGCTGGGAGGTCACTGCCATTGGGGAGTGTCGGGCCATGAGAGGGTGTACTTGATCTGCTGCCATGTTTGGCTGGGTGGTGCATCCATATGAATACCAAGGTCCAAAGTTTCCCAGGGGAACATTGCACTGTAACAAGATGCTCAATGGTTTGTCTTTTTAAGTTTTTTATCTGATAGGCGTATACTATTCATATGTCTATAAGGAACAATTTGTATCACATTTTGATTCAGAGGCACCCATAATAAGAGCAGTGTGGCAAAAACTGTTAGTGAAATATTTGCTAAAAAAGAAAATGTGTCACTCTGCGATCATTTTATCCTTGATGATTGCAAGGGTAGGCAGTAGAAATATTCCATTTGTATTGAAATAAGGAGCCAACCAGGATGGTGTGTTTGTTCATATTTGTTTGCAGAATAGCTTTGGATTGTGTTACAGCAAAAGACCATGCAGGTTATTTTGCCAGAGCCCTCTGCATCGGTTGCCCCCTACAAAGAGATTCTGTCAAAATGAATGAAGTAGCTGCACATTTTCATTCCTCACTGATGTCTAAACACAGCCTTATACAGTTACCACTCTATGACACACAAGGAGAGGGTCAGCTGTTAGGTTATACTACTTATAACTTATTTTCAACTTCTTCCAAAAGTGAACATGCTCATACAGGTTTGCTCGTTTGCCTGTGAAGGTTGAAGTCCTATTGAAAGGAAAATCTTTAAATCTCGTACGCTGTCACATTAACAATACCAGCAGCTAGAAACAGTAACAGTGGACTCAAAAGAAGAAGTAGGAGGCCAAAAATGTGTGCAGTATAATAATAAAGAGGAAATTCACTAAAGAAACCGTGTGTGCTTTGAAAAGGTTGAGAGGAGAGGTCATTAGAAAGAGTCTTGAAAAGCTTGTTTGGAGCTGGGGCAATTTATTTGGTTTTCTAGTTATCATGTTCTCGGGTCTTTAATGCCTTGTGAAATTCTTTGGGGTTTCCAGGCAGTGCAGTCAGCATGAAGCAGAAACAAAGAAATTATCCCTTTAGCTAAGTGCTTTTTGCTCTTGACTGTTTCCCTCCCCCTGACACACACACACACACACACACACACACACACACACACACACACACACACACACACACACATTTTTTTAACTCCCACTCTTTCTTTTCCCCTCTTGTTCAAAGGAGAAGCCCTAAAAAGTCCACAGTCTCAGCAGTTTAAGCATCTCATCTAAACCATTAATTATGAGTGCAACTGAGGCAAACATTAAAATGATTACCCTAAATATCTGTTCAAATCCAAGCTTCAGGCAGTAATACTAACCTTTTGCTTTTAAGGTGATTTTAGACGGTAAGATACTTTGAAAAGGCAACAGCAGAGTGCAACGCCAAAGGCTCTCAGCTTCTTCCAGACATACTGACAGCCTACCACGCTATAACTATCCACATGATCTCATCGCATAGCTCAATAGTGCAAGTTATAGTTGAAGTTAAGAGAAACAACCCAAAATGAACAAGCAAATCTTAGGTCTTCAGTCTTACTGCAGCCAGTTGGCAGGAATGATAACAGTGTCTTTTCTGGACTAGTCCACACCACTGAATAGAGTGCGATCCTGATGTTATGAGAGTATAAAATATTGAGAGGGTCTGGGATTATGAGTGTCTTGGTATCCGGTTGGATCCAAAACTTAGGTTGAAATTTCACATTTACACACTTGTTAGCAAGCTAAGACAAACAAATGGATATTTGTACAGAGACAGAGCTTGACCTTTGACCTCTCAACAATATTGGCGTCAAAGCTGAGCAAACAATTCCAATTCTGGAGGAAGTCTGGCAGTCTAGTGGCTTTGGAGAAAGCAATAAAATGGCTTCAGTGTCTTGTCTGAAAGGGCCGTCTGACGGCAAGGTAAAGTACAAAAGTATTCTAAATCTAGTTTACACTTAATACTTCTACTACTATTACTACTACTACTACTACTACTACTACTACTACTAATAATAATACTAATATTCATAATGAGCCTTTCAGAACACTCAAAGACACCTTAAAAGACCAAGTTAAAAAAGCTGCAATGTATACAACTTCAACAAAATCAAACAAGGCAGAATCAGAATCAGAATTCCTTTATTTGTCCCGCAAATGGGGAAATTTCTTTGTCACAGCAGCCAAAGGACAGTAATTACAATAAACAATAATAAAAAGTAAAAAATAAACAATATAATAAGAAGATATGAAATAGAATGTACTTGTATATCATTTCTGATTTCTGATTCAAACAAGGCAATGTCATACAGTAAGAGAATATACAATAACTACGTATAAATCATAAGTTAAACAATAAAAAATGAAAGTGAGTGTAACCAGTGGAGTTGGAATCACACAACTTTAACCTATATTGATTGTTTTTGTTGGTCATTTTTAGTAGGCTAAATAACTTTTTGCTGCTGCCCCTGTCCAAAGTAGTACATTGCTTAGTTCCCTGCACTGTTACTTCTGCTGCTTCTCCAAACCAGGGGTGTGCAAAACTAAAAAGGAGGTAGAACTATAACTATGAAATTTCCATAACCTTGACCAACTAACTTGCCTTAGCATAACCATTCCAAATTACTTAGCAAAATGTCGGATAGTCCAGTCAAGATATGTACACATTCACAATCTGTTTGTTTCTGATGTGTAAATATATTCAGTTGAGTGTTGATGATATGCTTATAAAACAAATAATCTGGGTCAGCATTTTGCATATTGATAAAATCTAAGGTTTCTCCAGTGGCCTCAGCCATATTGCCACAACTCCCTCAACAGAGAGAGAAAGAGTCCTCGGCCATCTACAAACCCAATATGATAGGTGGGCTTAGCAGACCCCCAAAACCCGGTGAACCTGTGTTCACTGTTGTGTGAATATATGCCTGTTAGCATGCCTGGTCTAGTTCTCAGACTGTATGCTGTAAACAATCCACATGAACAAATAAACACTTTGACAAAGATCATCGGTGAGAAATTTGTTGATGTGTGCTATATAAACAATTACAATGCTAGTTTAAAGGATATCTGAGGATGTGTTTAATATATTTATTCTAAAGAATGATGAGTTCCAATCCAAAGCATCGTATCTGATGTATCATTTAATGAATGCTTGAACACATTATAGCCTAGTTCCAATCACATAAAAGATTAGCCTATGTTGTTTTAAACATATTTAAATGACTCACAATGTTAAAGAGTATTTGTGTGTTCAGGCAGTATTTGTGTATCAACAGTTAGTAATTGCTACCTTGCTGGCTGTGGTTTCCATTTGTTTGAGCTTTCACTCCCACAGTCTGAAGAACTGTTAGGTTTGGTTTAAGTTGCAGGTTAGAACTGGCCAACATCGGGGCTGTAACCAGTCTCTTGAACAATGCATGCTTAGATAGACTCCTGCCATCAATGGCCATCTGCAGTATATGTGGTTTAAAATTGATTTACCAGTGGATGAAATTCTTTTCGATTTCAAGATCCTAGCTTCAAGGTAATTTAATTGTCATTATACAACACAGAGTGGCATAACAAAATGAAGTTCATTGTTCCTTGTGTTTTAAAAAAAATTACAGAAAACATTTACCTTGTAACCTTTATTTCCTGTTGCTTGGTATCTTATCCCATTTTGTCTGTTTAATTTCCTTGTGACTGCAGCTGGAGGAGCTTTAAATCCATAGATTCATTCTGGATGTCTTCCTTCTCTTCCCTGGGGCTGGAGGTCAAAGGATACCATGGGCAGTAATTGTCGTAATATCAGGTTTTAGCAATATGGTCGATTAAATAACAAAAACGAAATTTGAAGGAGCTACCGGCTGCTGCATCTGCATGCATCGCCATTGCCAAAGCCCGTAGGTATTCATGCATTTATCAAAAAATTTTAATCTGTCTAATGAATTAGATGACAGTATTTTACAATTAAAATAAATCTATTTATTAGCTTTTTATACAATTTAAAAATCTTTTGGTTTGGTTTTTCTTAATGAAAGTATAATAATCTATTTGCTACATATTCATGCAGACATCTTAATGTCCTCTCAAGCATTTCACTGTTTTTAGAGCAGATGCTTTAAAAAAGAAATTAGTTTTACTAAATTTATGAAAAACACATCAATTACATCCCGTCCTGCCTCAGAAGGTCATGTTTTTTGTTTTTTTTCCCCCCACATTTCCCCAGTGTTTCCTGTTCTGGTCTCGTTTCAGATCCACTTCCTGTCAAGTTTCCTGCCTCCTTCCTGTGTGATTGCCTGCCCCGCCTCATGTGTTCTACCTGTGTCTGATTGTCTTCTCTCTCCTAGTGTATTTAGTCTGTGTCTTCCCTTCCTTCTGTGCCAGATTGTCTTAGCCTTTATGCTAGCTTGAGTTCCAGCATTTCTTCCTAGTATTCCTAGTGTGTTTTGACTTTTTGCTCCTCACTATTACCTACTGTTTGCCTGCCAATTTGGATACCTTTGTCTATTGGACTGATTTTACAATGTACTGACCTGGGCCTCTAAAGTCGATCCTGTCCGCTTTGCTGCTGCTTTGTGGGTCCATCTTTTGTTTGTGCCTGATAGCAAGATCTGGCCATGCTCTGGACCCCGCAGACCCGGAAACAGTCCCCAATGCTCTCCAAGCCCAAGGACAGAGTATACGTCGCCATGAGGAGCAGTTAAGTGTTCTCAGACATGAAATAAGGGAGGGTGCTGAGTGCCAGGGAAACATTTTGTCTGCTTTTGGCTAAAAATGTAGAGGCTTCAAACTCTTCTTGCTTCCTACAACGACAGCACTGACCCGTCTCCACTTACTGCTCCTAAACCATCCTCCCCTATGGCTCTTTTCACTACACCTCACATTTATTGGTCGAAACCAGAGCTAAGTTTCCTCATTCCCCATTGATCGTTCAAAGATTGCCTGCATTATTTCTCAGCTGTCTGGTCAAGCTGAGGCTCGGTCCACCGCTGAATAGAACAGGGGATCAGCTGTCTGTAAATAGCTGCAACTGTTCACAAAGACCTTCACCCAGATATTCCAAGTGATGTCCCCAGGTTTGGAAGCTGCCAGGTCCCTTGTCGCTCCTCTTCAGGGTAAGAGACATGTTACTGATTATGCCACTGCATTTCGCACCCTGGCAGCAGAAACTGGCTCGAATCAGCCTGCCCTGTCTGACGCTTTCCTCAATGAATTATCTGAGACTAGAAAGGACCACCTAGCCCCCTGGACATTCCCACTGAACTTGAGGCCCTAATTATTTTAGCTCCTAAGAATAAATAAGACTGTTTGAATGTGAAAATGCTAGGCCCCAGCTAGCAGCCCTTTGTTTCCCCAGCAGAGACAGCACACAGGCAGCATCTCAGCCTCCTGGTGGGGCCCTCCTCCTCCCAAACCCATCGAGCCTCTCCCTACATCCTCTGAGGAGCCCATGTAGATTGGGAGAACCAAGTTTCTCCAAGACCAAGCGCATCAGCAGCTCATGGCCATTGAAGGCTGTTGTGTCTACTGTGCTCAGCTGGGAAATTTCCTCACCAGCTGTCCAGTGAAGAGCAGGGGCGCTTGTAGGAGTTAGAGCACATTGGTGGGTAGAACATCATTGAACTACACTGCCTGGCCAAAATTAAGTCACCCCCAGGATTCAACTAGGCAAATAGTTGAGAGCCCCCCAACCACATTTTGCAACCACCCATGTGCAAAATGTCAGATTCTGCAGAGGCTTCTGGTCCACCAGCTATATGTCAAAGCAGAGAAATGTAAGTTTCATGTCTCTGCAGTTTTATTACTGTGATTTATAGTTTTTGAGGGGGAGTTGAGGGTGGACCCAGAGAAGGTTAGCCCTGTGATTAACTGGCCAAACCCTTCCAACCGGAAGGAGGTCCAAAGCTTCCTGTGATTTGCAAATTGTTATAGAAAGTTCATTCGAAATTTCAGTTCCGTATCTGCCCCTTTGCATCCCGAAACCCCACCTCCTGGAGTAAACACCTAATCTGGGTTGAGTATGGACACAACACCTTACTCTGTTCCTCCTCTGGCATGTCTCATTTCCAGTGTGCCTATGGCTATCAGCCTCCGGGGACATGAGGTCAGTCTCCCCTCTGCGCTCACTCTGGTCCATCGGTGAGCCAGGTAAAACCTCATTAGAAGCTGAAGAACCTCCCTCTCCTCCTCGCTTCATTGGTTCATTCCCTGTGTCCAAGGCGGGAATCAGAGCCATAGCGAAACTGTCCCCCCTCTCTGCATCTGTAACTTTCACACAGATGCCGAGCCGGGGTATCGCCGCATGATTCCCACACTGAAAGGGCAGTGTGAATGGGGCTACTGTTTTAGCTCCTCTCTCTTTAAGCACCCCTCCCAAAATAACAACGTCTGCTCTGATTGGTCAGCTACACAGACCTGTGACAGTACCGCTTAGTGGTCAGCTCTGCTGGTGTTTTTAGCTTCCAGTTAGATGCACTGCCGTGAATGTCTCCACAACAATCGAGTCTAAACAAAAAACTTGACCACTACACATGTTAGAGAAGCAATGTGATCCATATAAGCCTCAGCCACACTGCCCAGTAGGCCACTAATGGTACGCTTTGTAAGGGTCTTTGTATGGTGTTAGCAAGCTGACTGCTGGGTGCTAATCAAAATTACACACAGTTGCCAAGCAAATAAATCTCTGGACCATTTCTTTGTCACATGTAGCTATATCGCTATCGTCAGAGCATGTCTATCAAGTTATTTTATTAATTAATTCATGTTAATAGTATGCTTAATATATTACACCCAGAGCCATGTGGCCTGCACCTAACGAAGTCTCAGCTAATCTGAGTTTTATTGTTAATGTTTTAATAACCCAACACAGTCAATGTGAAGTAGTTTGGATGAACAGTTCTCAGTAAAGATGAGCAGGAGCAGGTTGCGATTACGGAGTTAGACTTGGACAACTACTGTAATAAAGTAGTAAAATGGCTTATATACTGCATATTAATCAAGCTGTAAAAAAATTAATCTGGTACAATATGTTATTAACAATAGCTGACATACAAACAGTCACTTTTTCTTAAACAATTTTAAATATACTGCTGCCTTAACCTGTTTCTGTATTTAAGTCATAGTCATTTTTTAGTCACAGCGGAGAGGAGGAGGATATACCACTACCTCACCCCTCATTTAGGAAAGGTTGCAAAACATAGATATTTGTGTGACTATTTTATCACATGGAATAAAAAACATTTATCTTATACCGTGCTTCAAACTTTGTGTATGAACCACACCCTAAACACCAGCTGCCCCGTTTCTACACATTTGAAAATGCTTTGAGCCTGACAGAGGAGAGAAGATACCTCGCTCTGAACCTCAGCCTGTGATTACAGCTTTTGATGATTATAGTTTTCAATAGAGTTATTGCAGAGCTTCATCTCAGCCAACTCACCACACTGTGGCTGAAGAGGAATTGTCCAAACAGAAGCCAGGTTTCTGTCCTGGACAGAAGTTCGAAGACAACAGACTATCTTCTATCATTTTTTTTCTGGAGACCAAGAGTACAGTATGTGATATTAAGCTAAAAATCACTTTCTGTTGCAGTTTTATACAGTCAAACAGACAGAATCATTAATGCTTAAAAAGGATGGGAAATTGTGTCTTTCTGGTATTAGTTATTCAACCTCAGCATTCTAAAACTTTGTTTAATTTGGAGCTTGTTTCAACATTTCTTGGCCTACAGTACTTTAATAAAAGGGCAGTTTTGAAACAAATTAGGATAAAGACAGAAAAAATGCTTGTTTAGCCTTTTTATACAAGAGAAAAAAAGACATGGGACCACATCAGACAAGAAAACAATGCCCAAAGCTTGTAATTATGTTTGAAATGTGGTAACTAGAATATCGAGATTTCCAATTATTTTCAAAGAAGACAAGAAAGAAAACAGCCTTCAGGAGATATAAGTATTTGCTTCACATGGTTCCACTTTACAGGCTTGAAGAGAAACAAACAAATTGCACCTCATTTGGTTGGGCTGGGTATTTTTAACTGCTTTTGGCTGGCAAAGCCGCAGCACAATCAATTGCATACTTGAGAACAGCACTGACTCTGCAGAAAAAAACTATGCCATGTGTACACACACACACAAACACGCACACACACACACACACACACACACACATACACATACACATACACACACACACACACACACACACACACACACACACACTGTGTACAGTATCCAGTGGTTTTACATGAGAAAGTTGCAGCTCTTTCCGTTTGTGGCCTGGCTTGACTCTCCCTAACAAGACTGAGTCAGCGAGTCGCAATAGCAGTAAACTGACTTGCTTGACTGTGCCTGGGGAATAATACTGACCACTACAACTCTAACTCAAGCTGTTTCGACTTACATGTAAGCTTAATGTTCGGATGAAAGGCCTGTCTGCAGAAATACAAAGGGTTAAGCCCGCACTTCTCCTGCCTGTGCTTTCTTGTCTGCAGCACACAATCCTCAAACCTTCTCCCTGTTGGTGCAAAGGGTAGCAGAAAACTTAGGTCTGTTCTGGGAAACATCTGGAGTCCTCCCACTTTTTGATTTCTCTTCTGAGAGTGAGTGGGCTTTCAGAGGGGTGCCATTCTCTCTTTGTGTATCTTTGAAAGGACAGAAAAGACTGACATTTGTTCTTGTAGGTCCTCTTAAGCACAGCCAATATTCTCTGTGTGATCTCTGTGTGCACATGTGACTTCCACAGCCCAGTCACCAGGATGTCACGTTAGCAGTTAATGTTTTGAAATTTTTTAGCAAACGTGGCATATCACGTTAACATTATATTCTTATTAGCTGACTGTCACATCAGGAGGTGAAGGGACAGAGTTGGGGTTAGTACAAGCCAACAAGACTGGCAAATGGCAGACCACAGTTCGACACCAGTGCATATTTGTGTGTGTGTGTGTGTGGTCATGTGTGTACACTTGCGGGAGTGTGTTTGTACCTGTGTGTTGTTGGGGAACAAAGGTAGGACAGGTGTGGTTTTTAGAAATTAATAATTAAAGAAGGGTTCACTTTAAATGTAAACATTTGTAAAATATGTAAAATTAGAGGAACAGTGAAGGAAATAATTCTAAGGACTGACCATCACGACCAGCAATTGCCACAAAGCATATGCACGAATAATCACAGAAAACTGCTCTGTACAATATAATAGAATGTATTAATGTTAGCAAATTGATCAATAATCAATAATACCTAAATAAACAAACATCTATCATTCAACTACAGCAGCTAAACTAAAACACTAAGACTAACTCGAGCAACAAACAACAGACAAGCATGCGGTGTGTGTGTGCGTGTGTGTGTGGGTGACAGAGAGACCAAGAGAAAGAGAGAAAGCCAAGATGGCGGACGTGGAGAGAAAGAGAGCCAAGATGGCCGATGTGATCTCTTGGAAGATGATGTCACAGAGTGGCCATGTGAGGCTTGAACATCAATGGCGGAACAGTGTCTGTTGAGCTAACATGTGCCTTGAATCACAGTGTGGTTTGGACAGAGCTAGACTCTGATCTTCCAAATTTCTTTGTAGGTGCTACTGCGACACACCTGTCTGATGTTATAGCGGGGTCATTAACGATTAGTTTTCAACAAGCCGCTCATGAGACTGTGCGTTAACCTAAACGTATGCGTGTGTGTACCTGTGGTGTAGTAGAGAGAGAGAGAGAGAGAAAGAGGGCTAACGCTCGGAGCACAGCAAGGAGGGAGAAACAGCCGTGGGGACACAATACTCTTCTTTCTATCACTCAGTGGCCAGTGAACGAACTCACCTTCAACAGGTCCTCGATAGAAATGCTGGTTATTGTACGCTAACATTCAGGTGCACTCTCAGACAATGGGAGACGGGAGTTTTCCAACCTGGGGGGACTGTGGAAACCAGGCGCCATGGACTGGACACTAGGGTCGGTACACGTTCCTTTGTTTACCAGGCTTTGTTAGTGCAAGGAGGCCGCATGTTAGGCTTTGGTATACATGCAAGCCGCTCTATTGTTAGAACCATGTGGTGAGGTCCCTTTGGTCCAAAGAGTGAGGTGCTGTCCACAGTCTTTGGAACAATCTAGGGAACAGTCCATGTGGGTGGTAACCTAGGGGGTTACACAGTCCATGTATCCTCTGAACAGGGGAGGTGTTTAAATAGTCCATGTGTGTTCCTAAAAACACTGGGCATGTTGAAGAATCCACAGGTCCTTGAGGAAAAGAAAGGGTTGTAAGTCCATATAGTTCAAACAGTTCATGGTCTGAGGCTTTTGTGTCTGGGCACTAGAACATTCATATTGAGGCATATCTGGGCAGATGACTTCTAACTACGTCTAGTTACAAACATCATACAGTTATTAGCAATTATTACACGGCTCTATTGAATGCTGCTCTCTGATTGGTCCATCGCTGCGTTCTACGGTCCGTTATTTCTGTATAATGACCGTCGTCAAGTATAACAGACCCTTTCTAGGGACGGCGCTCTGATCCGCCCTGGCAACATATAGCAACATAAGCAAGACAGCTGGACTTTCAACGCGTTACACCAACCACAGCATAAGAAGCACCGCTGTCCAGCTCATCTCTCAGGCCGGCCTTGAAAGTGAAAGTGAAAGTGAAAACTTTACCGACCAATCCTTGTCGCTGCTGAATCATTGTGGGTGATTATTTATTATTTATTTCACTCGTAAGCCGTGTAATAAGCGGGATAGTGTATAGTTCGGAGGTTGTTATGTAGAAATAAACCCCTTCAGGTTGTATGAAACAACCATACAACCTGTCGGGGTTTATTTCTCCATAACAACCTCCGAACTATACATTATCCCTTACCTATTAACCTTTGTCCATTCCTTGCTGCTTTTAAACCACAAAAAAAACAACATAAAAATGAAACAGAAAGAACCAAAGAGAGAAGGAACAAGGGTGGTTAAGCTTCTCCTCATCCTCAAGAGGATTGGAGCTAGCCAGTGGTATGGTTGCGGACTGATGTGCAGAACGTGCACAAGATTGTGAGGTGCACATGTACTGCCTTACAAGAAACAAAACAAAAGCCAAACCAACATTTAACAGACTTATAGTCTGTGTACCTTCTACCTGTCGATGATTGATGCGTTAATCCTGAAGGTTTCAGAATTTGTAAATGTGCGGCCAAGACTACAGATCAGATGTATCTGAAGATTGCACAATAGTGGTAGTAGCAGATCTAAGGGTTGCTCCATGGGGCAAAGGGGACCAAATGGAATCCTACTGTTTAGGTTGTTAACCTAGAAGCTAGTATTCCCTAAGGGGGTCCTGCAGAAGATCTCTAGCTACTTGCACTTAAGCTACATCTTCTCATAACTGCTGACAGGGTCTCTAAGGTATGCAAAAAAGGGTCTATCATGTTAGGGAGGAGAAATGGTGTTAATGCATGCCGGTGGGATGAGTTGGCATGCGGCTATCCTCATGTTGTTACTGGTAGTTGCCAATGAGGAGGCCAGCTTGTGCTGACAAGCTGGGTGGACTGTTGTGGTCCAGAAAACTGTTGATTACATCCCAGTCATGAAGTAGGCTGAACGAGTGTTCAGCTCAAGAAAAGAGCACAAGTAAAACCTGTAGTGGTCAAAAGAGTTCTGGCTGCCAGCCTGTGGTGGCTGTGTGCTCACAGGCAGCACAGAAAGGCCAGAGCTGGAATTGGACTCTGAAAGAGAAAAGAACCTTGGTGGGAGCCTTTTGGACTCCTGGGTGAAGGTGACTGGTCCATCTGGGACTTAGCAGACTGACATCAAGACTCAGGGTGCTAACACACACCCCCTACCACTGCTAACGTGTGTGTGGCAGGTGATGACTTGGAGAAAGAAGGCAGTCAAGATGGTTAGGAAAGAGACTGCGTGGAGCTAGGATTAGAGGTGTCCCCTTCCCCAACCTGCAAAGCGAACTTTGGTAATGCAGAAGAGGGGTGCTCAACCCAGTCAGGCTAAGAGGGGACCGGTGACGGCCTTCTTAAAAGGGGTCCAACAGCGTGGGTAAGCGACTAGGTTCTTCAAGCTGTCCCACTGCTTCAGTCAGACAACTCCACAATAAGTCTGTCCTTTCCTATCTCAAACCTTCTTCTCTGGGGTTAGGTTTGAATTGGGCTTGCCTTCTTGGACGGGAACAGTTCTGCAGTCTTTGTCTTACCTGGCTCTGACTTTGTTGTGCTTTAGAGCCCAAGTAGGCACCAGCTATTCTATTTTGAAAATTGACCGGATGCGCTCCGCTGTCTGACTTTCTGTATGGCTCCATCTGGTCTGTGCAGATTGATGTAGCTGCGGTCCACTTCCGTCAAAAATGGATTCTCCATGGAGCAGAGCGGAGAACCGCTTCTGGGATGCTGCTGAAACGTGCCGTGATGCAACCGGTGAAAACACAAGCATTGTCTAGAACGGCCACGATCAGCTCTGGTGACTGTATCGCAGCAGTAACGTGGCCGTGACAAATCTGGTGAAAACTGGGGGTTAGTGTGTTTGCTTCCAAAGTTACATGTCTGGGAGCCAGACTGTCTTTTTATGCCAGCTGGGGGCTACCCATCTATTCTGAATTAATCCTGAAGGAAAATGCTTTTATTACTAAGGAGACCTATTGATTGTTCGGTTAATCAGCACAAATCTTAAAAATAATAACTAAACTATTAAGAAACAAGGCTTGTCTTAATATATATACAGTTCATTATAATCATTTTTATCAGGCTTAATTTGTAAACAGTTCCTGCACAAAATCATTGTAGCCTCTAACATTAAATAAAGTTGCTTCTCAATTATGCTTTTTACTTAGCCGCTGTTGTTAGACCAATATTTGTCCTTTGACGATACAGAGTCAGTTCAAGATCCACTCTCTGTGCTCGCCCAGTGGATTTGAATTTGGGAGGTTCAACACATTACCCTTAACTGTACTTAATCTCTTAGACAAAGTTCTCTGCTGCAGTTGGGGAGTTGAATATTGTTGTAGTGCCTTTATATTGGATATCGAAGTCTGGCAGGATGCATTATTACAGGTACATTATTCCTTTCTCCCTCAATTTCTGCTTCTCGGGTCGTATTCCCTTCATTTGCTTAGTACTTCAGGGCTGTAGTCCGGAAAGTAAAAAAACCTTTGAGTTGCCGTGGTTTAGTGCCTTAAATATTCAATATCAATACCATATACTAGAACAAAGTCAAGGGCATGGTTAAAACAGAGAGTGAGTCACAGAGAGTCACCCATGATAATTACTATAATCTGTTTAAGAAAAACTTAAAAACTTGATAAAAACAAAGATAAAATAAGGACCAGGAGCAGGTACACTTTGAATAATTGGCTCAAGTCGAATATGGCTGCAACTCCACCTCCTCGGCCAGTGTCTCGAGGATATGAATGGGAGGAGTGGATTTGATAAGGCTGACATATTCTTCATTACACAGCCAGGTTTCAATAAGACAGAATAAGTCAATATCATGATATGATATTAAATTATTTACTAAAACAGCTTTGGATAATAGGGATCTGATGTTTGATGATCTGAAGTCCACAATTCATGTACAGTTGTAGTGTTGATCTTTATTAAGTTTTTTATTTGAAACTTGGGTGGTCGGGGAAAAGACACAGTCTTTGGAAGTACAGAGGATAAACTCTAGATATGAACCGCTCCATCCAAAGTGGGATGAATGCCAAAATGAAAATCGACAGCACAGGAGAGAGAGACAGAGAAGGACATATCAAAAGCAGAAAAATCTCTGAGGAAATTGCTTCTGAAGGCTGTTAAATAACTATGTAAAATTAGAGATGTCTTCACGAGCTGGGGACATAGTTGGTGTTTATAAAGAAAAAACAGGAGGGCTGCCAGCTACCTTTGCTGAGTTGATTCTATGCCATAAAAACGTAATCATCCTGTGAAAAGCACAACATGCATGCGCATGAAAATAATGGCAAATGGTAAATGAACTGTCTTTATATAGCGCTTTTGTAGTCAACAACTCAAAGTGCTTATAACACAAGTCAGCATTCACACACACACACTTGTAGCAGAGGCTACCATGCAAGGCAAGACAACTCAAACACACTCAAACAACGATGGAAGAGCCATTGGGAGTGCCGTATCTTGCTCAGGGACACTTTGACATGTGGACTGTAGGGCTGAGAATCAAAACACTGACCCTCCAATTGGCGGATGACCACTTTACCTCCTAAGACACAGCCATCCCCAATAATGTGGAAAATAAAGACCTATACAGCCTACTCTTTTCTGTCTGGTGGAAGTATCACACTCGGAGCTACCAGAGCGTCATGATGATAAATTATGTCCAGTCAGAGCTCTGAAGAAAATGCCAGGTGCCTAAGAAAAGATATACAAATATTTATTGCCTTAATTATGGAAGTGCAATTGACTAAATCTTGAAACTGAAGACACATGGCTTTTTTAAAAACTATTTTGGATGTTATTTTTAAACTTAAAGTAAAAGATATGTTACTGGCATAAATAATCTTAAAAATAATAAATCAAAAGACTTCATAACTTAAAATTCTGGTGACCAAAATTAACAAATGCCTTATGACTGTTTGAGGTGCATCGGTCTGGCTGTTGTGTATGGTTTTCTGCACTGCTATTTACTAGAGGAACTAGCTGAGCAGAAGGCAGCCACATACTTGTCCCTCTACTGAGCCAAGCTAATCCTGTATTACTTTATCAAAACACGTGGAGCCATTCCAGAGGTGCAGTTTTTGTTGTAAATTTCACACTTTATGGTTCTTACACAAGAAATGGCTCAGTCATGCATACAGCCAGTCGTCCCCCCTTCTCTCTCGCCTCTGTTCTGTTCTAACTCTGCTGTAACAACTAAATACATTTTAGTTGAACTGAACTGGCAACCAGTGATGAGAGGAGGGTGACAGATGGTAGAGAGATATTTCTCCTGCTGAAAATAACAAAAAACGCTGATTTATTTGTTTAATCACAAAAAAGAAAAAAAATGATTCAACTTAACAAGTCATGTGACCCCATTTTCATCCAAATTGTAATTTTATGTCATGCACGATAAGAAAATACCAGTGGGGTGAGTTATATCTTTGCTCTTAGTGTAGTTTCACCTTAAGATTTTCTAGAAATAAGTTTATTTATTCTGAAACAGGACTGAGTGCGATAGTAGTAGTCTGCCAGCACTCCCAGTCACACTCAAATGGATACTCCAAATACACAAATTTCCTCTTCTTTTGGAAAAGAAAGTAATCAATATATTTTTTTCAAGAAAGCATAGGTTGCCTTAAGCTGTTTGAACAGTGCAGAAAGAAAATTTGATGGATCAGATTGGACACTTCTACTAAAATATTACATTTTATGATAACAGCATAACATTTTTAATATATTTTTCTATTTTGTTGCCTCTATGCCCCCTTTTACTGAAGCATCCTTTGCCTATGATAAAGATGCATTTATCAACATTGTAAAAGGAAGTGTGGGGTTTGATGGAGTGCAGCAGACCACAAGAGGATTTCCACCACCAGCAGAAACTTCCGAGCAGACAGTCAGACCAGCGGGACAAAACATTACCAAAAGCGATGCGACTGGCCCGAGAAACTAGGAAAGAGAGGTGTCATCAGAGCTAAGCTGACCCGACTTGGAACAAGAGCTGTTCTTCTACCAAGCCTTCTTCTGGCTAATGTCTGGTTGCAGGAGAATAACGTGGATGAGGTGATAATCAGGCTCACTCAACAATGGGAAATCAGAAACTGCTGTGCGCACATCTTCGTAGAAATGTGGTTAACCCCTAACACCCTGGATCAAGCTATTGCACTGGATGGGCAGTTCAAGTGGATGCTAAGATGTCAACCATATTATCTCCCCAGAGAATTCACCAGTGTTTTTCATTCCTCCAGATGCAAACTCAAAAAATGCACTGCAGGAATTGTATGAGGTCATCAGCTGCAACATGACTAAACATCCTTTTCCTCAGAACTGTTTAACCTAAATTCCACCAGAATGTTCAGATCCCCACCAGATGAAGAAATATCCTGGACCGTGTTTTTACAAATATTCCTAATCAATCAATCAATTAATTAATCAATCAATCTGTATTTGTAGAGCACCAATTCACAACAAAAGTTCATCTCATGACACCCTCCAAATTGAGCAGGTCTAAACCATACACCTTGATTAATGTATTAACAGAGACCCAACATTTCCCCCATGAGTGTGATACAGCAATCACAGCAGTAGTAACAGGTTTACTAATTGAGATATTAATATTTACAATAGTAAAAGTATAATAATAATAATGATAATGATGATGATGATGACCACAGCAGCAGGGCCAACCACCATCCAGGGGAACCTGCGAGACGAGAGAGTAGATGCGGGAACAATAGCCATAAAGCATTTTTTTGTGCATTTTGAAGAATATCGATTTAGAGATTTTATGGAAATGGCAAAATGAAAGTAAAAATGTCCTCTAATTTGCAAAAAAGTTTGTACACTCACCTGAGGTGTTTTTTTTGTCTTTTGCGAATCAAAGTCAATGCGCAAAATGTTTGATGGAAACAGATTTGCTGAATAAACTCTGACGTAGTCAACACATAACTTATAACTGATCAGCCGTTACATGAGTGATCTGCTGTCTAAAAAAACATGTCTGTAAGCAATAGGCACATGTGGACCGAAGTGGAAAAGTCTGACACAGTGGTACATGTCGGAGAAATGAGAGATGTCTCGAAGTGGTGCTGGTGGTAAAAACAGAACGCCTTTCAGGTTTTTTGATGACATTGAGAGAATCCTCGGCCAGAAGCTCATTGTAACATTGTTGGACTCTACTATCAACAGCTCAGGTTGGTATCAAGATATTAAAACATCAAAATTATTGTTTGACATTTAAAGGGAAACTGCAGGCTAGCTACCCTATGTTCCCATCATTTCGAGTCTAAGTGACTAATGGGGACATTTTTTTATATAGATCCACCAGTACTGAGTGAGCTTCATCCAATGGACCTGAAGGAGGTCATATGAGCAACGCTGATTCAGACAGTACTGTAAAGCCCTTATTCACAGCTTGTTGACAGGTATAGCTCCAGTATCTGCTTACTGTTCAAAAATGTTGTAGGCTACTAAAGCCTATCCTCTCTTTGGAACAACCACAGTGCTATACATTTGCAGGTCTAGGTTGAGATAACGTGTTCATATGACTCCTAGAACTACTATTATGAGAGGAAGGGAACTTTTGAGAAATAAATGAGGAATATACTGACAACTTTTTGCTTTTAATTAGAACAAGAGTCACCAGATAAACCTGACTCTGTGGGCTCATTGGAAGCAGATGTTGACAGATCTGAATCAGACATATCCCAGCCTGAGAGTTCAGCAGCACCACCAAGGAGGCAAAGATTATGTTCCACTGCACACACAAAGCCTACTTCAAGAGCAGAGGAGATTACAACCATCTTTGATGCCCCCCTGAGACTCACCAGGAGCTAGCAGAGAAAGACCAAGACCAACCATGCAGTCCATTTCCACTGTTCTGACTCAAGCAGTGCAGTGGTTTGAGTGCTGTGCACAAGCAGCAGAGAGACAGGCACGTGCAAGTGAAGTAATGGCTGAGTCAGGGAAACAGAGCAACAGGTCAGGGTCTACCTCCTGCCAAACTCCCTCATTTTCCTCACACAACCAATAGTCTACCTCCTACAAACAATGGCCAGCGACATCCTATAACCAACAGTGGTCTACCTCCCACAGCTTCCACCAGTCTACCCCCCACAGCCACCCCCATTGTACCTCTCACAACCAACAACCAACTACCTCTGCTGATACACAGGATTCCAGCATATCACAGCATTTTAAACTTTGAGTAGTTAATAAAAGCAGAGAGGAGGGGAGGGGTGAGGAGAGGTGAGGTGAGCAGAGGATAGAGGAAAGGTGAGGGGAGAGGAGGGGTGAGGAGAGAGGAGAGGTGAGGTGAAGAAAGAGGAGGGGAGAGAGGAGGGGAGAGAAGAGGAGAGTTAAAGAGAGGAGGGGAGAGGATTTGAGTTTGTCGCTCATGTTATGTGCACTGTATAAGTCCACTTTTATCAAGAATCACTTCTCAAAGGAATCTTTTATTGTCCTTTCAGTACTGACATTTTCAACAATACCAATTTTGTATTCCACTTTCCAAACATTTTTCACATTTCTGAATCCAAACTAAACAAAAATATGGCTGACTGCCCATTTCACAATGCTGATGGTTGATTGGTTAGTCCAGCACTGCAACACACACTTATTTTGTACACCACACAGTAATCAAGTAGCTGACGTACAAATGTACATTTCCCTGATGAATGGCTGCATCTTTCCTGTCCGAATAACTTTAGGGAGCTGCCAGATTAAGTCAGTTTGCCACACGTCGGACAAGAGTATCCCTGATTGCCTGGGCATCTCTGTTGGGTTGATCAACAGTGCTGAAGACATAGCTGGTGGGGGGTTCCCAGGGGGTTCCAGTGCGCTGAGTCGGCCAGGTACTTCTCCTTCTCACACAAATTGTATAACACACAACATGCATCCACTACTGTTGGGGTATTGCACATCTGACCACTTGGCAAGAATATGCCATCTCTCCTTAAGGTGCCCAAATGGGTGCTCTACCTTCACACGAATAGCACTGTGATGCATGTTGAAAGCCTCTTCCATCTCTGAAAGGTTTGGGCCAGAGAACCCTTTCATGATCCATGGCAGTAGTGAATAGGCTGAGTCTCCAGCTATCAGTAGAGGCACCTGGACACCTCTATCTGTGTTGGCTTGGGGGTGTTTCTCAGGACATCTATTGAACATAGAGTGAAATACAAACATTACATTATTAGGCTATCATACGGGTAGAGCCATTTGCTTCTAAAGTCTACTAACAAGGTAACTGACTGGTTGTTTGGAAAAATACCTATACAGGTTGGACGTGGTGAACACAGCTGCATCGTGCGCACTGCCAGGTTATTCAATATCCTTGATATGGAACTGATCATCCACAAACACCTGTAACACTATTGAGGGCCACCCTTTCTGGTTCACATAATCCCAGTATCCATTGGATGGGGGAAGGATGGGGATATGGGTCCCATACAGTGCACCATACACCTATGGCACAAGGTGCATCGTGGAATTGTGGTGAGCTATTGCCTGTGCCTCAGCCACATCAGGTAATTTGATGAATTGGCTCAACATCTTGAAACACATGGCCCTGCACACCACATACACACAGCGGTGAACAGTTGTCTCGCTGACACCAAACGTCGTTGCCACAACACTGTACTCTGCACAGGTAGCCAACTTGTACAATGCGACAGCACTGCTTTTTTGTATTGGAACCAGTGGTCGTCGAGGGCTAGGATTGGACCAATCAGGGACACATTCAAAAGTGGGCTTGGACATATGGAAAAACTTCAGGGGAGCACTTAAAACCTGAGGCTACCCAAACCTCAGAAAAATCCAGAGCAGACAGAGAGGAGGAGACGGAAAAATGTAACAACATCGTCATTCCTTATGTCGCAGGAGTATAGAAACTCAGGAGGATCTTCAATAAACATCATATCCTGGTTCACTTCAAACCTACCAACACGCTGAGAAACTTGTCCATCCTAAGGACAGAACACGCAGGCATAAGCAGAGTAATGTAGTTTATGCTGTTCAAAGCAGCCAGGACTGCACAGATTTCTACATTTGGGAGACAAAAAACCTCTCCATAAACGAATGGCATGACACAGGAGGGCCAACTCCTCAGGTCAAGACTCTGCTGTCCACTTACATCTGAAGGAGACAAATCATTCCTTTGAGGATGACAATGTAAACATCTTGGTTTGAAAGAGGAGTAAAAGAATCCATCTATGTCAAACTGGAACGACCATCTTTGAACAGAGGGGGTGGCCTAAGATATTACTTATCACCCACCTACAATGCTGTACTGAGTTCCCTCCCCAGACAGCTTAACAACCGTTCACACCTGGGCTCACCTAGCCCTAGCAACCCACATGGAGGCCGGTTGTGTCAACTACCCACAAGTGGCCTTAACGACTCTGAAACTCAGAGCAGACACATGTAACAACTCTGTAAGGATACTCCCACACAGAGTTTAAAAGCCTGCAACTCCCCTCCAGTTAGTAAGAACTGAAGAAGCCTCTTGGATGAGCGGTGAACCATCTTCAAGAACCTGAAACATGTCCTGTAGCCTACGATACAGTATTTAGAATAACCATGACCTGGATGACTGAGAACCATCATTAACATGGCATACAGAAATGTTTCAGCCAAAGGCTGGCTGTGAAATGTGTCTCCACAACGACCTCCCAGAATAGTTTCATGCACTTTCTCTCCCATGTGTATGGTGCTCGACGTCGTCGTCTTATCGCCCTTGCTACGTGCATTATAATCATTGCATTTCATCTTCATCTCCGAACAGCATGCAGCATGGCTAATGCTAGCTGACATGCAAGAATAATTGATGGGGATGGTGCTCTGTTTGGTACTATTGTGGTGATGTGTCCTGTCCCCTAACTTGTGTTATGCAGTCTGTTGTTCTGTCAGGTTGTGGTGTATGTAACTTGATTTTGTGTAGGCTAGTTTTCCCTGAGATTGTTGCCTTAGGTTTTGATTACTAGCAGGTGCCATTCGATTACTGGTATTTGTTTTAGTAATATTCGGTGCTACATTAGTAGCTTGATGGGTTATTTCTAGGCCTAAATATTTGTGACTATGGCTTTGGTGGCCATTAGAGAGAGCATTTGTGATTTGGCTGCTTTTGTATGGGACAGTTAGTAGTGCTGTGTGCACTGTGTATATTGGTGAGCATAAGGTTTCCGGTGCAGTTAACCAGTTTTGGTAAATGTGAGGAAGTTATCCAGTATGACAACGCTTGACAACTTCGTTAGTGCACCTTCAGAGGAGCTGCTTGAGTAGTTTACTAAAGATCAGCTCCTAAAACTCGCCAGCTACTACGACTTTGAGATTGCTAGTAGTGACAAGCGTCTGAAAGAGTGCATTAAAGGTGAAAGGTGTGTTAAAGCCTGTGCCTCCATCAGCTTCTCAAGAAAGTTTCTCAAAACCTCCTCAAACAGATGTTGCTTTTGAGTTGAGGCTTAAGGAATTGGCCTTACAAGAATTGCAACTACAAGATAAGCAAGAGGAGCGGTTACTAAAAGAAAAGCAAATGCACTTGAGCGTTTCCTCAAAGAACTGGAACTTAAACATGCTGCTTTGTTGCATCCCTCTCATGTTGAGTCATCTGCATTTGATGCAGCTAGCAACATTCGATTGGTTCCTCCTTTTGTAGAGAAAGATGTTGAAAAGTATTTACCACATTTTGAATGTGTGGCTACACTTTAAAAATGGCATACGTGGACATTGCTTTTACAGAGTGTTTTGGTGGGGAAAGCGCAGGAGGCTGACTCTACTTTAAGCATTGGGCAAAGTACGTATTATGAGACAGTTAAAGGGGCTATTCTGAGAGCCTATGAACTTGTTCCTGAAGCTTACCGCCAACGCTTTAGGAGTCTCAATAAACTTGACAAACAAACTTATGTTGACTTTGCAAAAGAAAAAGAGGCCCTCTTTAGTAGATGGTGCAAGTCTCAGAAGGCTGAAACAAAAGAAGATCTCACACAATTGATCCTGCTGGAAGAGTTTAAAAACTGTCTGTTTGATGTTATTTGTACATATACAAATGAGCAAAAAGTGTCCACCCTCGATAAAGCTGCTGTTCTGGCAGATGAGTTTATTTTGACCCATAAGACTGACTTTGACAAAAGACAGGGTGAGCAAAAGGGAAGAGCTTTGTTCCATAGACCTCATTTTTCAAAGCCTGTGTCCACTTCTGCCTCCTTTGCTAGTAAACCAGCTGTTGAGGGCACTTCTTCAGAGAAGGCTTGGAACCTGTAAGGAACCTGGCCATCTTATTGCTGATTGTCCTGTCTTGTTTAGGAAACAAAGGTCCAGTAAGCCTGTAGCTTTAATAAAAACTGTAAAAGGTTCTGCTGTAACCCCAGTTATGGAGCATCCAACTCAGAAGAGAGAGTTAGCTGGTTCTTCAGCTTTTCTTATGGATGGTTTTGTTTCCTTTGATTCTGATCCTTCAAACAGGCAACTTATTAAGATCTGGAGAGATTCTGGAGCTTTTCAATCTTTGATCCTCGAAGACTTCCTCCAGTTTACTGATGAGTCTGCTTTGGGCTCTAGCGTCCTTGTCGAGGGGTTTGGTGGGGGTTATCTGTCTTGTTCTTTACATACCCTTAACCTTCAAACAGCTCTGGTCTCGGGAGAGGTGGTTGTGGCTATTTGTCCATACCTCCCAATTGAAGGTGCGTCCGTCATCCTAGGGAATGACTTGGCTGGGGGTAGAGTACTTGCTGCCCCTAAATTAGTTCCATCCCCTGTATCAAAAACCCAGATGAGCTTGAGGAGCAATTTCCAGACACTTTCCCAGTATGTTTTGCTACACGTGCCATGTCCAGGAAAGACCAAGGCAAAAACTTGGATCCTGAGATTGCTCTTTCTGACACCTTCCTGGTAAAGCTTGAGACACCAGGGTTTGGTAAAGTGTTCCCCTCTCGGGAAGAACTTAAGCTTGAACAGGAGAAGGATGCAACTCTGTCTTCCCTTTTTGGGGAGGCTATGTCTGAGGATGAGATTATAGCTGTCTCATATGGGTATTTTGTGAATGATGGAGTGTTGATGAGAAAATGGACATCTCCTAAAATGTCTTGTCAGGATGATTGGAGCAGTGTGTTTCAAGTTGTTGTTCGAAGTGCTTATCGTCCTGACATTTTGCATTTGGCTCATGATCATTGTCTTGTGGGATATATGGGAGTCAGGAAGACTTTGGACCGTGTGTTGAGGCATTTTTTTTTGGCCTGGTGTGAAAAATGATGTTGCCCAGTACTGTAGTACTGTAGAACATGTCATGTGTGCCAAACTGTTGGTAAACCTAACCAGAAAATCCTACCTGCACCCTTACACCCTATTCCGGCTGTCGGGGAGCCTTTCGAGTGAATATTGACTGTGTTGGTCCACTCCCCCGCACCAAGTCAGGTAACCAGTACTTACTGACTATCATGTGTACAGCTACTCGGTACCCTGAAGCCATTCCCCTGCGCAGGATTACAGCTTCAGCTTTCTAAGGCTCTAATAAAGTTGTTCACTGTGTTCGGCCTTCCCAGGGTTGTTCAGACAGACCAAGGGTCAAATTTCATGTCCCGTGTTTTTTCTCATTTTTTCTCCAGCATTGTACTTCATCTGCTTATCACCCAGAGTCTCAGGGCGCCCTAGAGAGGTTCCACCAGATTCTCAAGACAATGTTGCGGGCCTACTGTAAAGAGTTTGAGAAAGATTGGGATGATGGGACTCCTTTGCTCCTTTTTGCAGCAAGGGAAGTGACCCAAGAATCCCTTGGTTTCAGCCCAGTCGAGCTGGTGTTCGGCCATACTGTGAGAGGTCCTTTGAAAATGTTGAAAGAAAAGTGGTTGACAAACCAGTCAAACCCCGTTTTTGTACTGACCTTCACAAGGTTAATTCTGTTACCAAACCTGATTGTTACCCTCTTCCCTGACTGGATGATTGTGTTGACAGGGTGGGATCTGCAGTTTTTGTTACGAAGCTAGACCCTCTAAAAGGTTACTGGCAAGTCCCTCTTATTGAGCGAGCTCGTGAAATCTCTGCTTTTGTGACACCAGACGATTTCTGTCAGTACACTGTCATGGCTTTCAGGATGCGGAATGCACCAGCTACGTTTCAGCGTCTGGTAAATAAGGTATTGAAGGGAGTCGCAGAATGTGAAGCCTATCTTGATGATGTGGTGATTTACAGGTCTCGGCATGTTGCTCAGCTGGAAGAGGTGTTCGACAGGCTTGCTGTTGCCAATTTGACCTTGAACTTAGCCAAGTGTGAATTTGGACAGGCCACCGTAACGTATTTGGGAAAAGTGGTTGGTCGTGGAAAGGTTTGTCCCATTGAGGCCAAAGTGGAGGCCATTGTGAATTTTGGTGTGCCCAGTTCGAGGCGTGACTTGAAACGTTTTCTTGGCATGGCAGGTTATTACAGGAGTTTCTGCAAGAATTTTGCCACTGTTGCATCCCCTTTGACTAATCTGCTTAGTCCTTAGGTTCCTTTTGTTTGGACAGAGATGTGTCAGTTCGCCTTTGAGAGCCTGCACTGTTGGCTAGTGCTCCTGTTCTTGCTGCCCCTGACTTTAGCAGGCCTTTCAAACTAGCGGTTGATGCAAGTGATGCTGGTGTTGGAGCTGTTCTCCTCCAAGAGGATTCCTTGGGGGTAGAGCATTTAACTTGCATCAAAAACACTACTCCACTATAGAGAAAGAGGCGTTGGCCCTTATTCTAGCTCTGGATCATTTTGGTGTTTATGTTTCCTCCAGTCAGACCCTAGTGGTCTACACCGATCATAACCCCTTGGTTTTTCTTAACAGGATGAAAAACTCCAACCATCGGCTAATGCGATGGAGCTTGGTCTTGCAGGAGTTTAATCTGGATATCCAGCATGTGCGCAGGAAAGATAATGTCCTCGCAGATGCCCTTTCACTTACTGCAGTCCTCTAGTCTGAGCTGTCTTACATGTGTGTCACACAATGAAAATTACTTTTCTGTAAGGACACTTATTTTGTTGAGCAAAAGGACTGAAAATGAATTTTCTGTATTTCATTCTTGCATATATTTGATGTTGGAAAAAGATTTCATAAAATGTATTTATTTTTTTTAAATATTAATGTTCTACCTCAGATATGTGAAATGTTCCACTGTCTGCAAGTGTTCAGACAATAGAGAACAATTTAAAACTGTAACTTACTGGTTTCTTCAGCTTTCATTCAGAAGTCAAAAATCCGCCCGTAAACTTGATAGAGATAATGTTTTGACATTTATTGTTTTTTGGCCAAATCACCCTACTCAATTGGCTTAATTTTGGATATATTTGTTCCAAGGCTGTGAGACTCCTCAATTCATCATCAACTCTCTATTTTATCAAATAGATGTAGCACAAAGGACTCAAACATAGTTTCTTTTTAACCCTTGTGTTTTAAAAAATGACATCAAACTTACCTTGTAATCTTGTATATACAATATTTTGAATATTGTGAACACTTCTACAAAAATGAATATCATGTTATGTAAACTACAAAAATGGAGATTAAACAGTCAGAATATGATGTACACATTAGTAGGGATGTAACGATACACTCAACTCACGATTCGATACGGTTCACGATTTTTTGTTCACGATACGATTTTCTCACAATTTTTTTTTTTAATTAAAATGGGCTACAGACAAATTATGACCAAATAAAATGATCTTTTATTCGTAGGAAAAAAATCTTAGAGGTGCTTTCTTTATAGAAACTCTGTAAAACAGTTTGTGTCCTCTTATAAAAAATGCAACTTAAATGGTCATCTTAAACAACAAAATACATGAAAAATATCTCCCACATGAGCTCTTACCTCCTGGTAGAGTTTTGGCACCACCACCTGGCTGAAGTGCTGTCGTGACGGGATGCGGTATCTTGGCTCCAGCGTGTTCATCAACAGCCGAAAGCCCTCATTTTAACGAATGAAAATGGCCTCAAATCTTTTCCAATAAAATAACCAATTGCCCTGGTAATTCCTTGCGCTCTTGCGTTGTTATGGGGGAGAGGAGATGCAAAGCCTCTCGTCAGGGTGGTTTGCCCCTTCGGCAATTTTCACTCAGGAGGTGGCTTAACGTTACTTTGCTTCTCACTGTGGTGGCAGCTAATATGCTGCTGCATGTTGCTTGTGTTGCCGGTATATGTTAGCAGTCTCTTGCAATATTTACATGCTGTTTTGGTTTTGTCTGTCCATTTCTCACCGGTTGTATTTGTGTATATGGGGAATCCAAAAATGCTGCCACACAGGTGATTTAAAACCGCTCGGTGCATCCTCTATTTCAAAGTTGTTGCCTACCGTCGCCATGTCTTCCCTCGTTCTGTGCCCCGTACCTACGTAGTGACGTAAGTCACGTGACTTGACGTCTGACGTTGAACAAATGAATCACCAACCAGTGACTTTTTTTTAAGATAACGTAACCTATTTCTAAAAAAAAAAAAAAAAAAAAAAAAATGCATTCATTCATTTTTTCTGTCAACTGGTGCGAATCGTCACGCATTTGTACCAATTTTGAATCGTGTCACAATGCATCGTTACATCCCTACACATTAGATAAAGTATAGCAAAAATGTAACTGTGGACCAGAAAACAAGTATGCCTTGTACTACAATATGACCAAATGTCCTTATTAAACAGAGGGAATTAGAAATAAAAGTCTGTCACTAAGCCTGCTTCAAATAAAGGCCTAGTGGGATAAATAAAGGAAATACATTTAGATTAAAGCACAATGTTAAAGCACATAAATAAGCTAGGTTGGGATCCCTGTATTAAAATGATAACTTACAGCTAATGGATTCAGTATGAAACATTGTGTTCACATTAAATTCAACTCAGGAAAAGATGTCTGTCGGAAACCAAGCCCAACCCCAGTATTATCCCTCCTTATCAATCATTTTTAGAGTAAGAGGAAGTGCAGTAATAATACAGCAGACTGTCAAAAACACATAGCTGCTGTATATGACCACCCTCTTTTACAACAGCTACCACACCTAGAGGTCAAGACCCCTCTTAGAAGCCAAAGAATCGGCTCCACATAGGCCTGAACCCTCGTGAACCTCATATTACAACAATAATAGGTGGTGTTCACTCCAAACACATGGAACAATGATGTGCCACTGGTAGATATTTTCATTTTTCTCTGAGCTGTTCCCATGATCCACAGTCACCTTACCTGGAATAACACTTAGGACCTTTCGCCAACATAATCATGGTGTCCCTACACACTACACACACATGCACACACAAAAACAAATTCCCTCACCAAATTTAAATGTTTATTTTTAAAAAATTCATGCAAATCCTGCCCCCCTTGTTTGAGGAGTTTTTCTCTGTGTTCATCTGTGCCATGGTGTGGGCACCAGCTGTGGCTTCTCAGGGCCATAGTGACACATGTAAACAAAGCTCTCTCAGTTTTGGTTAAAGTTCAAATAACTGTGAAAGAGCAGATGATAATTATGTCCAGATAAGTTTGTGGACTGAACATTTTAGTGAAAAAGGAAATGATCTTTACTGGAGACCTTCAATTAGTAATAACCAACAAAATTCAAGTGTACTGTGTCTTTCAAAATGGACATTAGCTTCCTAGGATAGGACATAGGACTGTTGTCCATTCTGCAGCACGTATCTTTAAGACCTATGGTGCATATGAAGGTCATCTTTTGGAATATTTGATTGATTTTGTTTTTTAAATTTCAAAATCACACAACAGAAGGCTGAAATAATATAGACTTAAGGCTGTTATCATCACCCAGTGCATCATAGTTTCCTGTAAATTCCCTGTGCTTTTAGACACAATTTAAATCCTGTGGGGGTAAAGGCACACTCTTGTTGTAACACAGAATCAACTACAGAATGCATCACATTTAATGTATAGAAAACCAATCATAGTCAATCATCAGTGTAAAAAAAAATGGGGTTTGACATGCTGGAAATGTTAAGGATTGCAACTTGATGACTAGTTGAGGCGGTTCGTGAGGTTTGAGCATAGTTTACCTAACATCTAATAATAATTTAATAAACAGTGTCATTCTGTTGGTTTTTCCAGTAATTGAATTGTTTATGAAGCTGCTTTTAATGAGGCACATTATATTAGAAAGAAAGAGAAATGACCCACCCCAGAAAGAAGTCAGTTCTGATATGTTTATCCAGATCCTCTAAAATCATTTTTGGCAGCCAGAGATGTGATATGATGTTCAGACAATAATTAAATATTGTTTTCAGAATTACAAAAACAATATGTCATCTGTTATGTTAACTTTTAACCTGTCAGCAGCCATGTGACAACACTGTGGTTTCTGATAATGAGTTTCCCCCTGTTCCCCACACACTATGGGCCAACCCACTTGGTGTTGGCTGAACAATGCTGTAATGTCATTTAAGTTTCTTATTGAGTCCAAGAAAAAATTATCGGTCCTTGTGATTTTAACCTTTTGTGGTAAACTCATGTTCTAGAGCTGTTTGTTGCTGTATGTTTGAGGGTGTGTGTCTGTCTCTCTCTCTCTCTCTCTCTCTCTCTCTCTCTCTCTCTCTCTCTCTGTGTGTGTGTGTGTGTGTGTGTGTGTGACTGCATTATATTTGTGCTTGTGTTCATTTAATTTTTCCCCACTTTCACTAAAGACCTTCAAAGGACACAGACAGAGCTGATATGGAGGTTGTAGTTCCACCTCCTCCTACCTAACTGCTCACATTAACATTTATTCTGAAAATTAAAAGTTAATTCTTGACCATTGAAACAGCAATGCAGTGTGCAAAAAAATCCACTTAAGGTCCAATTACTGACCTGTTTCACAGATTTCAACTCTGTCACATGATCTTCATCAGCAGTCATGGAAGCTCAGTGGTCATGTAACTGTTAATGCTAACATTTTTAATTTTTCAAAGACATTCACATTTTTATTCAGCCAAATAGTTTATGGCAATAAAACACATAATCACAATACAAGATTTGCCGGTAAAGGATATACTGTGGTACCAAGTGGTGCTATTACAAATTGTAATGATTCATATATCACATATCATACAATGTACAACATGGTGAAACTGGAACTCTGCATTTAACCCATCCTGAGGGAGCAGTGGGCAGTGTGTACGCGCCCGGGGACCAACTCCAGATCTTAGCCAGTGCCTTTTGGTCAAGGGTACTGACTGGAGAATCATCTTTGAAAAAACATATGCAGAGATGTTTACCGGAATTGAGACAACAGACTCAGTAGGAGGAGATATAACTGTTAGGTTTCAATATTCTTGTGTCGCTTAATATGATGTTTCTCATTCTTTGAATACATAATTTGCAGCATTGGTTCTGTTGTTTGTAATCATTGCAACATAGTAGAGCTTTGAGTGCAGTTAATACACAGTGTTTGTTTTAAATGTAATAATACATGGTGAACGGGTTTACCAACTGTTGAACACAGTTAAAGGCTTCTCTGTACTTGTAGTCACAGATGTCTATAATTTTTTAACAAGCCAGTCTGTTTTATTCATTTATTTATTTATTTATTTATATATTTTGTTTATTCAGCTGCATTGTTCTACATGATTTCTTATGTGTATTATATGGACGCTCCTTTTTTACACAATTAGACCAGCTTGTCATTATATGGACATGTTACATTTCTGCTATGTGTTTTTAACAGCAACCTTATAATGTTAATGTTATAATGCTTATTGTAAGGCAGTTGATTGGTGGCATGTAGATGAAGCACTCTCATCAGTGTAGATGCAAAACAGACATGGAGTAGGGGTCTTTGTCCATTTCCTGTCCCTGCTTAAGGCTGAATGCTGACATGGATGATCTGTGTATGTCTTCTGGGGATACAATTGCTGTACAGAATGTTTATTTTGTGTGTGTGTGTGTGTGTGTGTGTGTGTGTGTGTGTAGACCTCTGAACAGCAAGAGGCACTGGCCACCAGCTGAAATAAAAGGAACTGAATACACTGTATGCATGATAGACACACACACATAATGCTTTTCAATATTTTTTAAACACATACTACTGTTTCAACATAAATGTAATTGATATATATCATATGTATGAAAATCTAGACTCTAGAAATTGTACACACTGCAGCCAAGAGAAGAATGAGTTTTTTCCTGTCTTACTTGCGTAGTCACAGGGCCATAGCTCCCACTAGGGACAATGAGGTCATGTCTTTGGTATTTGTCCAAGATTTAAGGGGTTCTAGCAACATTCTGCAATTAAAAACAGTTTTAACCCATTAATGACTAACAACCATATTTTAGTAACTTAAGTAAAAGCCCCACAGAATTTTCTCTGTATGAGGTAGAAACACAAGTTTGCTGTGGAAATCTGTCAACACAGGTGGCTACACATGACAAAATTAGAATATCTGATTTAACCTATTTAACATGCCTTAATTAGCAGAAAAAGTTGATTTAAAAAAATGAAAAAATCTTAACATACTAAATATTAGATCTACTCGCCATCCTTTGACTTCGCCGGATGCTATTGAACTGGGTAATAAGTTCCAGGTTCTCGCAGAGACTGTCGGATCGAGTCTTCACAAAGATCCGACCAGGATGGACTGTCCCCTCCTGACCATCTCGCTTCACAGTCCACGGCTACCACCGCTGGTCCTGGTCCCACATCATCTCTGCTGTCTACGGTCTCCAAAAACGTGCCGGTCACCAAGAAGCAGCTGTCTGTCCACTCCAGGCCAACAGCCAAGTTTTCCTGGGAAACAACGTCACCTATCCAACCCTCCAGGTGGCTTAAACAGATGCTACTTTTCCTCAATAGCAACAGCATTTTCAAAGAATATCAGTCAGGTTTTCTGGCACACCACAGCACAGAATCCGCATTGTTGAAGGTAACCAACGATCTCCTCGTAGCAGCCAATGGTGGCCTCTCCTCAATCTCGGTCCTCTTAGATCTCAGCGTCGCTTTCGACACAGTGGACCATGCAGTACTAATTGACCATCTGTGTCACTGGTGTGGGGTCTCTGAAACAGCCCTCGATTGATTCAAATCTTACATAAGAAATAGGACCTTCTTTGTCTCTGTTAACAACTCATCCTCTACTCCTGCATATTTCTCATGTGGGGTCCCTCAAGTGTCAGTCCTCGGTCCCCTCCTGTTTTCTGTCTCTCTGCTTCCCTTTGCTAAAATAATTCAGAACCACAACATATCCTTTCACTGTTATGAGACAGGGCCTTCTCTGCACCACGACTTTGGAAAAGCCTCCCTTTACATATAAGAGCAGCAGAATCTACTGAATCCATTAAAAAATATCTTAAGACTCACTTTTATTCCCTCGCTTTCCCCTGCAGTTGACTAATAATATGATTTTGGTCTATCTTAATTAGTGAATGCCTGTGTGTGTGTGTGTGTGTGTGTGTGTGTGTGTGTGTGTGTGTGTGTATACCGTACATTCATGTGTGTGTGCACACTATGTATTTCATTCATGTATTTTCAGGGGTGCAGATCCGATGTCAGGATTGGGGGGGACACAAAAGTGATTTTTTTTTGCCCGTATGCAACTCATATCATGCCACCATGAATCACAACTTCGTAGAGGCTCGCCATATCATTCAAAAAGTACTGCACAGGGAATCCTTTATTGTGCTTAACTTTCTTGTTTATTTGTCCTAAACAGCCAACAGCGCGTATCACTGCTTACTTAACTGTTATATTAGTAAATCATAATTTTAAGGGTCTCGTGCATGTAATGTCCACTCATGTTCTTATCTTTTGCCTCCCTCCAACCCTCCCAGATCCCCAATTCTTCTCACCATCTTCCTTTTCTCCCAGTGTATGGGACTACTTTATGCATGATTAATTGATATGGATGAATATCAAAATATGAATGTAAACTATGTGTAAACTAACTGATCATGTTTTTACAATGCCAGTTATGCTGGTAAACAGTTCTAAAAAAAACAGAGTTCTAAGAGCACAATAAACACAACACAAGTTGACCCAACAAAATCTGATTTATTTACATAAATTTATATAAAATCATTCCTTGTTTTTTTTCATCTGTCATTTTCCAGGACTCCCTGGAAGAAGAGATCCTGTATCTGTATAACTCTTCTCATCTGTATAACTCTTCTTGTCTGTATAACTATTCTTATCTGTATCTGGACAACTCCTGGATAAAATAAAGGATAAATAATTTTACAACTTGACAATTAATTCATATCCATTCATTTATATAGTCATGTTTTATAGTAAAAAAAAATCCTTATAACAAAATGTACCTATGTTGCCCTTTTTTTTTATCATCAATCTGCCCAGTAGACTCAACAAAATCATGAAAAATATTCAATTCAATTCAATTCAATTCAAATAGTTTATTTCAAACCAATCAGGTGAAACAAATACCAACCAACAACAAACAAAAACACCAAACAGAACAACCACCTTGGTTTGAAATGGGGATGGAAGAAGCAGAGCTGATCTATTTCCAACCCCAGTTGTCACAAATTTCATCAACATCATCAACAAGTAGACTCAACAACATCATGAATTCATATCCATTCATTATACAATCATGTGAGTATTGACCACTATGTATGTCATCACTAGTCAAATGAGCCAAAGGTGTGTTTGTGAGTTTCACTACCAGCAATAAATTGCTGACAGCGATTCGGTCTATCCAGCTCATCAACCTTGTCTCTGTGTACATGACACACGACAACACTGTTCAGTCGTTCCTCAGACATGGTGGCTCTAAGCCAGGTTTTAAGCCTTCTCAGGGTGCTAAAACTCCTCTCTGCTTCACAGTAAGATGCTGGCCCTACCAATAAAAGTCTAACCAGAGTCTCCACTTGTTCGAACAGTCCACGCACCTCTACAGGCAGTTCCCTGAGTACCTCTGCTGCTTCCCTACTGCAGCTGAACTCAAATTTACTCTTAAATAAAGGCAACTCAACAGCAAGAGCACCTCTTTTCAGCTCAGGGTACTGGTCTACCACATCATCCACCTGCCCAGTGAGGAGCATATTCTCCAGTTTCTGCAGATCCTTAAAACTCTCCTGATCAAAGCGTTCAGCAAATTGAGCATCCACAGTATCTAAGACCTTGAAGAACTCCACACGGTAGTAGTCAACTGCTTCACCAGGAAAGCGTCTGGCGTTTGGCACCTCAATGAGTTGTATCTGTGCAGACTCAACCACTGCAGCATTTGCCTTTTCAAAAAGGGTCACATAGTGTTGGTCATTTCGTTTCTCCTGGAAAGAGGAGCGGACACAGTCGACCGCTGCCAGCATACCAGAGACAGTCTGGGTTCTCCTCTGCAGGGTTTTGTTGAGGCATTCAAGCTCTCCTACCACAGCAGAAGCGAGTGTAAGACCCAAGACTGTTTTGCCCTTTCTAAAATGTTCTGCTAAGCAGCTGGCACTGGCTGCAGATTTGGATGTACTACCAGCCATTTTATCCAAGCTGCAGAGAACTCTGTCATACTGAGTAAGCACAGCCTTAATGGCTGTGTCCCGGACAGTCCACCTGGTTGGGCACAGCGGTTTCAAGGTTGTCATTGGCTCAGGCTGGTTGTCTGTTGTTGCGATGTCTGCAAACATGGCCTTGAATTTCCCTGACTGACCAAAGAGCACACCTAGCTGGTGGACCCAAAAAAGTGAGTCCCGGATCAGTGGGGAGGCTGAGCAGGCAGCCTGTGTAATAAGATTGGAATAGTGTGCCCCACAGTGGACATACAGCGCTAGTGGCTGCTGTCTTCTCAGAATAGCCTGCGCACCAGAGTATTTGCCTGCCATGTTGGCTGCCCCATCATAGCCTTGCCCCCGCAAACCAGCCATCGGTAGGTTGAGCCTCACCAAAACATCAGTGGCCATCTCAACAATGGCCTGACCAGTCGTCTCAGACACCACATAGAGTCCAAAACACTCTTCATGTGGCACTAGGTCATGATTGACATAGCGGAGGCAGATAGACTCCTGCTCTGCACCAGATATATCTTGTGTACCATCTACAATTATAGAAAACTGCAGAATGGGAAGAGACCTGATGGTGTTTGCTATGTCACGAATGACAGTGTTTGCCATTACATTCAGTATCTAATTCTGTGCATGACAGCTGGTGTAATTAGTGGTGCGGGTCAGCCACTTTTTCAGCACAGGATCATCTTCTGACCTCAGCTTCAACAGTTGGTCAAGATTCCCACTGCCAGATATACCTCTCAAGGCTTGACCCTGTCTTGCCAGGTACTGAACAGAACTGACGATTCTCAGGAGGCTATGCCTGGCCTCCTCCTGTTGCTTAGCCCATGAGCTGGATAGCTGGACACTGACAGGGTTAGAGTCATGTGCACTCACTGTTACTGCGTGACAATAAGAGTAGGTTTTTTGGTGAGCTGCAAATTTCTCTAAAGCCTTCTTCCAGTTGCGGAAGCCTTCGGTTACAAAAGCAGCGTCCACTTTTTTGCCAAAAGAGGACCTGTTGTCAGTAAACACTTTGTTACAATAAAAGCACAAGACCCCTTTGACCTGTGGATTGTAAAGTAGCCAGGTGTACTCTTGAAACCATTTTTCTTGAAAAGATAAAACCCTCTTTGACAACTTTTGTGTTTCTATGTGTTTTGGGTGTGGCTAATAAGGTTTTGTGCCACCTTCTACCCCTGTACTGCGTCTGGGCTCTGGCCTGGTCTGGTTGTTCCCTGGCACTGGTCTCTCCCTGGGTCTGCAGCTTGAACCTGAACTCTGAGGCTGACACTCCACCACGCCTCTCCCTGATGTCCTATTCTGCCTCTCCCCCTGACTGAGAACATTCTGCCTAAAGAAATAAAATAAATACCAACTTCATTTCTAGAGGACATCTACTTTTTCCCTCTTCACATTTTTTTAACTCAAAATGACAGGGCTTCTCTTACTATAACTGTGAAACCTTACCGGAGACTCCCTCTCTACATCCTGTCGACTGCTGCAGCTTGAACCTGAACTCTGTGCTTGACACTCCACCACGTCGCTCTCCCTGATGTCCTCTTCTGCCTCTCAATTCAAAATAAATAATCATCATACTATGAAACCTTACCTGAGACTCCCTTTCCCCATCATCTTGTCTGGTAATGTTATTTAAGCTGCTCACCACCTCTTCAGCTGTCTTCCTAACTTTCCTTGGCCCAAGAAAGAAATCTCTTATGTCCCCTCTCCTTTTTTCTGCCATGCTTTGGGAAACAGTGACCTGGACCACACGGACAGACACTGGTTAATTATGGAATGATTCAAAATACTTCAACTTAACTTCACAGTAATATAGCTAGCTAATATAAACAAACACCTGATCAATGTGCACTAGCAAGCAGGCAAGCCCTCTAGCTAGTGTATGTAGAAGTATAAGGGCTAGTGCTAACAAGCAACCAACTTTATCTAGCTAGCTAGCTAGCAACCACTAGCTGGAAAATAGCACTAGCTAGCTAGCTAGTGCTGCTAAACTAGCTTCTAGCGAAGTTACTTCACTACACGTGGCAAACAGAGTCTGATTACGTTTTTAAATCATGTATGGGCACACTACTGTTCTAGTATTAGTATTCTACTTTCGATCAGAATTACACACAGAAAGGCATCTGCTTCTGCAGCAAATTACCAGAGCCCCAGGCTGCAGCCACTTTCAAGAGCTGAGAGAAAGATTGAGGGGGTCGTTTTTTTTAAAGTCTGCTGATGTCATCAGCGTCTGCGTAAGAAACTACCCATTCATTTGCATTGTAGTGGAGGAGACCAGAGATGGAATGTGGAGTCAGAAATATATTTGTCAAACATTATTTGTTCCACCATTTCAATCATTTCTTTTTAGATGTGAATCTAAAATGTGAAGAATGTGAAGTCTGAAAATACATTTGTTCAATTTTGAATAATTTAGGGTATTTTTTACATGTCCCCCCCAGAATCTGCACCCATGTGTATTTTAAATATTCACATCTTGAGATATTCTCTAATTTTCTCTATTATTTATTTAATGTTTGCTGTGAAACACTTTGGTAAAAACACTGTTTGTTTTAAAGCGCTCTATAAATAAAGTTGACCTTGACCATGACTAACCTCCCATGAATTCCTCTGCACTCTCACAATCTGGAGGCTCAATTAAAATGGCTCAATATCAGCTGATGCATCTTCTTCAACAGTTAGCCACAACTCACTAACAGCACCTCTTCCCCTGTGCCTACCAGCAAGACTGAGTGACCAACTGCAACAAAGCATATATTTGAATAAAAACACGCCTGCAGCTGCATTTCAAAGGCCAAAGACCAAAGATGTGTGAAAACAAGCACCAGGCTCTGGGCTTCATTTTCTTCCTTTGTGTGTGTGTGTGTGTGTGTGTGTGTGTGTGTGTGCGCGTGTGTGTGTGTGTGTGTGTGTGTGTGTGTGTGTGTGTGTGTGTGTGTGTGTGTGTGTGTGTGTGTGTGTGTGTGTGCGTGCAAAATGCACAATCCTGTATGGACCTACTGTCCTGTATATTAGAATGCACTTGAAAAAATTCAACATCTGGCAATGTCTCTGAAACTAGATCAGCTGTGGCTGGTCTATTTTACACAACTATTCACTATATATCACAACTCAGCCTATTCTCAGTGTTTCAATGATTTGTTCATTGTAAGATACTTTGCAGCTTTTATCAATATAGCATTTGAGGTGCCGTTGTGCAGAAGTAGAGGCTTTCTAGTATATTTGACATTTGTGTTTTATTTATCTTTTTTTTTAACTGGGTAAGGTCGTATGTAAAGAAAATGTAAGCATTTTAGAAAAGCGTTAATGGACTGCTTGTTCTTTGAAAACAACATGAATTGTGTTAAATGTGTTTAGAGTTTTGTAACAGTTTCAATGTAACAAAAAAAAGGATGTTAGTGTTACTGGAAAAAAAGTAAATATGATCACTTTTAGACCAACAAAAGATTCATTACCAGATTTCAGCATTTCTAGTGTGTGTGCGTGTGTGTGTTTATATTGTTTTTGTATCTGTTTTTTTGCTTTGTCTATAACAAGAGACAGAGATGCAATTAAAACATTTGTTTTGGTGCCTTAGAGTTAAATGAAAGTGAGTAATGTGTTTTACTACAGCTTTTCTCATCATAAAGTTTTTGAGTCACATCTAATTGCTTGTTCAGTGCTCCTGGGAACAAAATTAAAATGCCTGCCACTGTGTGTGCGTGTGTGAATGTCTGTGTGTGTGTGTGTGTGTGTGTGTGTGTGTGTGTGTGTGTGTGTGTGTGTGTGTGTGTGTGTATGTGTTTTTGACATAGACTACTTTCTTCTATAGACCAGTTAATTGGCGTCGGCTTGCCCATCTTGGGACAAAAACTGTGTCCCCAATTGGGAAAAAGCTGATGTCAGTGGTTAAGGTTAGGGTTAGGGTAAGACTCCAGGAACTGAATGTATTGTGTATATATTTTGTTGTTCTGTTCCGTACACACGACATCTAATGCATTTCTGTCTGTCCTGGGAGAGGGATCCCTCCTCTGTGACTCTTCCTGAGGTTTCTTCCATCTTTTTTCCCCATTAAAATGTTTTGTTTTTTTTCAAAATGGCAAGTTTTTCCTCACTCGAATTGAGGGGCTAAGGACAGAGGGTGTTGTTCACTGTACAGATTTTAAAGCCCACTGAGGCAATGTGATTGTATTATTGGGCTATAAACTTTAAATAAAATTGAGTTGATTTGATTTGATTTAAATGCAGGTCTAGGTAAAGTCTCCAAAAGTTACATGAATCAACGTGTGTGTGTGTGTGTGTACGTATGTGTGTGTGTGTTGGAAAAAAACAACAACATGTATTTAACGTTATTGTGCATTACAGGGTTAATGTTAAACAAGCACAAAAAGACCAGGGAAACCAAAAAAATGAAATAAATAGCTTAGGGCTCAGAGGGTTTATAACATGTTTTTTTAAGCATTCATTTCAACATTGAAGTAAGTATGATCTGCATAGTATTTATAGTAGTGTGTAGTGTAACTTTGTCAAAATGTATTTACATTATGAAATGTTGGATAGAATTTTGGAGAAATGCTGTGTTGTGTTTTTTGTCTGGACAGAAGGTTGGAAGGTTGGAAAATAAAGGGTTTTAAGATCTTAACCTGCTGTACAATAATGGCCTCTCAGTACTACTACTGCTGCCTCTGGTTCTGCTACCACAGCCACCACTCCACTTGTTTACTGGTGACTGTACAGCTTAACAACTCTCTGCTCAGTGAGCTAGTTCATCCTAATGACCCATCAACTCCCTGTGGCCTGTTCCTTCCTGTTAAAGGAATGACTCATGTCTTCATATCCTTTTACACTCTGATGACAGTTTTTGTTAAATGTCTGCACTGATTACTGGGTCATTCCACTGACACTCCTGAACTACAGTTAGCAGGTTCACTTAGATTCTGCTTGATGCTGGTTCCTTTGGGACAAATGATATGCATCTTAAAAACTGTCCATGTAGTTTTATGCAATTGCATTTTTAAAGTCTAAACAATTCCTTAAATACACACCCCATGAATAATATTGTGTTTAAGAGAGTGGACAGTGCTGATAGAATGATAAGTAATACAGTAACTGTAGCTTCTTCCTGCTGGACTGTGAGAAATTACTCAGTTTGACAGGAATTTATTGAAGATGATTCTGGAAACACCCTTAACTACAACATGTCAGCAAGAAAAAGTGACTATCTGAAGAAAAATATTCAAGATGAAAATTTGTATGGTCATATGGCCTGACAATTTCCCCTCACAATGTGCAGTAGCATGCTCTCAGAAACAAAATCCTCACCTCTCACTTCTTCTCAGTTTGATGAGTCTGATTCATCGACAGGATGAAATGAGTCCTTGCAGTGAAGCCAGAGAGCTATTTTAATGTGGGTGGGGAATGTGGATGCAATCACGTACCAGAGGAAACATATTTAACATATGTACTCAAAGACCTCAGCCTGAGTCTGCTGGAGAGTGCCCAGTGAACAACAGGAAGGACTCCCTCTGGGTTGTGGTAATGTAGCATGAGCTAGGCAGTTTATGAGTATACTTGGTTCTTGGTTTTGTTAACTAGATATATGATTCCTGTAAGTTTGTTTATTGTGTTATTTGACATTCTTTATGTTGCATTTAGGTGCATGTTGTAACTCTGAAATCAGCACCACTTCGTATAGAAAAGCGCATGGCTGTCGACAAGGTCACTGTGGTGCATTCAAATGCACCTGAGAAACTCAAACTTTCTACTTGAGTAGCCACGAAGGTTGTTTAAAATGGAACATCTGAAAGGCCTGCTAGGCCAACTTTCTTGTTCAATGCAGTACTTTTGATAATTAGATGTTAAAATAATAACTATTGCCCATTCATTTCTACATTAGCAGATTTGAAAGATTCTATTAAAAAATCTTATCAAATTGCTATCAGCAAACTCCACCATAATTTAAGCTTTTTAAGCAATAAATTAATGGACAATACCGAATGAAACTTTATCGTGTTAACTTAATGACCCTTTTCCCCTGATCTGATACTTATCTTAGATAAGATACTGTAAATGTACACAGTTCAGATGAAGGCTGTTGTCATTCTCCAGGCACAAGTGGGAGGGAACACATTCTAATCAGCTGTTCAGGAACAGAAAACATGAGAGTTATCTATCTCAGGGTCATCTATCGAGGCTCATTGTTTGTTAAACCTACCTGTTAAAACCTATTCCTTTTTGTAATACGACTTTCTCTGTGACTTTGAAACACCTTGTCACCGCTGAAAATGCACACACATGCTTCAATTATTAGCATCTCTTTGTCTTTTGTTGTCTCTTTGTTCTACTCCTGTGAAAAATCTAGGAGATGGCTGGAATGACAATACAACTAATATAGACTTGAACGTGAAAGATAACTGAGCCTTGCTGATGTGATGTTCAGTGATTGCGGGCATTTTTCTGGACTACTAAATTTAACAGAAGGAACTGTGGATACCCAACATCTACATAGGCCCTTCAAACTACATTACACAACAAAGCAACATGGATATTTGCAGTCAGGCCCAAATGTTTGGCCAATACCATAAATTCAGTGACAATACAATAATCTACTTCTTATGCTGGCTAAGTGTATCCAAAGCTGGGGGAATTCCTAATCCCAAAGTTTATTTTTGCCTTAAAGGCGTTGTAGTTGTCCAAGAGAGGCAGCTTAAGGGTGTTGGCGAATGTGTTTGCCACATCTCACAACCAGTGGTCAAAAATGCCCAAGTCCAGCCTGGAGCTGATCCGTGTTGCTGTGACTAGTGGTCGGAGAAGGTTGTAAAGACTCTACCTCCCTGCAGTATCATCCAAGAATCAGTGCTAACAAAGCTCCGCTAATTAGATAATACGCACGTTTACTATTTCCTATGAATTCTTCACAATAAAAGTCCTCTGCCATTTTGTCTTAAACAGCTTTTATTTTGAAGCAGCAAAATCAGAAAAAAAGTTGAGTTTTCACCAGCAGTAATTTAACAATTCCTGAAACAGCTGAAAGCAAAAATATTGTGTTCCCCCCTCTTTCATACTTACAGGTCCCGACAGCACACGCATTTATTTATTAATTTTATTATTTTATATTTATTTTTATCTATATCCCAGCTGACATTGGGCCCTAGACGCCCTGGAGTTCATCACAGGGCTTATCGTTTGGGTAGCATCTCCATATTGATTAAGAACTTTGGTTTATATCAAAAAACTTGGTTTGGAGATTCATTTTTAATTGTGCAACAGAGCTCTGCTTAATTTTGAATGTGGATTCATTCATTTTAAACCTAGTTTTTGCTAAACTGTGACTTGAACTAATCTTAGATTAAATTAATCCTTGTTAAAATAAGCCAGCCGTTTGAGGCTAGCAACAAATAAAACTTCTATCCAACTGTGAGAAAAGACTGCATCGTGTTTTTTAACAACAGATTTTCAGAAATTGCAGTTGTGTATGTCATAAACTAGCCAAAACCACAAAAACCCATTCAGATTTGTCAGACAATGTCCTCAGCAAAAATCGATAGCATTGGTTATTTGTTCAAACACTTTTATTCAACATTTCAAAACAATCTTTTTTAACACTTACTGACAAGCCATCTCTGGTGGTCATGTTTATAAAAGTCAGCATCTTAATGTTTATTCAAATTTAATCCCAGATTACTGAGTGGTTGGCACAACTCTAGAATTGTATTTGAAGTAATATTTTTACCATGTTCATATGAATTTATTGACTACTGTTTCACTCCCCTATCTAACTATTAAAGGGATTTAACTCTACCTACATACTTTAGTATAACCTCACATTTACAGTGTCTGGAGAAAAACTGGGTGAAGAGTGGGTCTTGTTTTCAGGAAGTGACAAATTGTATAATCTTGATCTGACTTTACACATGACTGTCAGTAACTTGTATAAGCAAACCTATACCTGAAGGCAAGAGGTCTATTTGTACCATTGTACTGGGAGAATAAGGCCAGTCAGCACCTCATGGTATCATTACATAAACCATGATAATGCAGCCTGAGCAGTGAGGGATTATAACGGAGCAGCCAGCCTGAGCACATATTACCGTCCTCCCAGCAATTACGTCTGGGTCTCAAACATAGTAAGCAACATTCACTGTGTGTATTAACTACTGTTTGCACATGACTGTAATATGTCTGAGTTGCATGATTTCTCATCCTTTTATAAGATAAATAACATGAGACACAATATAATCAGGGTGTGTGATGCTGCTCATTCTCAGACTATTAACTCAGAGGAATTGACCACTTTCAATACAATGAGATCTTAAAGAGACTAAAATTTCAGTATGTAGTAGTTTACAACCTCAACCCTCAACTGTTTTAAATCGGTTTCAGATGTGACGTGAAAAACAGAACCTCAGCTTTGTCACAATATCTGTTATTGCAGTCCCAGATCTTCAAAACAGTACAAAGCCTGCAGAAGATTATAGTAATTATCTCAATATTTTAAGTGCCACTTTGGACTGAAGAATAGAGATTTGGCCACAACATAAGTAAGTGTGGATATCAAATGAGAAAGATACTCATTTACAGTGTGATCTCAGCAGCCAGCCAGGCACTAAAAGAGGGTTTGATGTTTGTTGCTCACATCCACGTCTGAGATAATTACTGCTGTCAGGCTGGATGATGATACAGCACAGAGCTGATCACACTGTCTCACTGCAGACTGAAAAACAAAGATAGACGAAAAAAGAAGAGCATATAGCCTGGACACACACCTACATGCCCATAAATTGATGTAACTGTGTACATCCTCACAAAGTAAACGTGCCTACATGTGTGTGTTGACATTATTCGGGGTGCTCACTCACATTCAGTACTCCTCTATGCCTTGCTTTGAGAACAGTAAATGCCGTCATGGACTGCTTATTCACGTAATTGCCTTCCCAACTCCCTTTGAACACAAACACACGCACACACGCACACACACACACACACACACACACACACACACAAACAAAACCCAAATGATCAAATCACACCCTCCTTGCTCCATCAGTGTACCCCACCATTGCTGAGTACAAATAACAGTGCAGACAGGCTTCATTACCAGAGAACAGAGAGCAGAGGAAACCACACTAATGACAGATGTTTCCAACCATCAGTGGTTGGAAATTGAACTCTAAACTCTACGGGGGAGCTTATTGTCTGAGAGCTTATTCCACTCAGAAATAACATCTAAGACTTGACAAGTTATGCATTTTTTTATGTGTCAAGTTTAATTGACAGTTTTAAGAGAAAACTCACTGCCCAGGCGTCTGAGTAAAAACTGTCCATGCATACTTAGTTTGACAGCCAGAGATGCTGGCAAGTTTAACATTTAAAGAGTCCAGTTTGCAAAGACATATTTTGTTATTTATCTGTAGTAGTATCTAACCTTACAGATAGTTTCATAATCGCGTGACATTGTGACTCAAAAGCGATGTTCCAGCCTCATTTTTGAATGTTTTTTTTTTTTTTTGAATATATTAATGCTGTGCGCAGCATAAAATTTAATTCTATTGATCTCCATTGTGTTAGGGGGAAAGCAAAATCTCAGAGGCAGATATTTCCAAAGAAAACCAAAACTTTCTGCACTTAACTAAAACTAAACTAAACCGCAGATTGACTTTGAATGAGTATTTAACTCTAATTAAAAATATATACCGTAAATTTATAAAGCAGCTGGTACCAGCAACTTCTCTCAAAAACCAACATGCACACACTGATCCAGAGTTTGATTTTTCACAGAGCCTTCGCCAAATGAAAAGAAACACAGAGACTGTCTTGCGACCGGATCACAGCAGCCGTGTTATCCATCAACGCATTCTGACCGATGAGTACTCAGTTACATTATTACATGAGCACATCCATCTTCTAACTCTGCCTCCATTTTGATCTCAACTACAAAGGGGCCCCCTTGCTCAGGCCATGCCAATCTTCAAACTAGGCCTTCATTTTGAATATTCAAAACTGCTTCTGTGGTCTCCAGGATGCCATGTTACCATTATCTCTCTCTCTCTCACACACACACACACGCACAAACACACACACAGGCTCACGAGGTGAAAACATTACCAGTTGACTTTGTTGTGGCTGGTAATTACGCTGAGAATTCTTTTACGCATTTTGCTGTCGTTTATGGTTGCAGTGCGGGGCTCAGCTCACACACAGACACACACAGCGCAGACAACTTGTGATGGAGACAGGTCATCAGTTGAACTGAAGAAAGTGTTTAAATGGGGTTGCTCTATTTTTTACAAGTCAAGTAAAAAACAGAAAAAGTTGAAAAGTAATCTTTGTACTTGCTTTGCTAATAGCAAATTGTGACAAACAAACTCAGACAAATAGTATAGTTTATGTGTTTGATTTTTTTTTGCCACAAATCTTTAATTTAGCAAAAATAAAAATTGGCTGAGTCGGCAGTTCCCCCTACAAACCAGAACCTCCTCTCTCTACAAGCAGCAACTGAGGGCAGTGAGTCCACATCGGCAGCAGAGGGAGAGGACAGGAGAAACGACTTCTGAACACAGACTAATGTCTGTTAGTCAATCTTTTTTAACTTCACTCTATTTTGATGTGAGGAACATCATTTGTTTTACTGATATTTTAGGTTAACTGTAGTTGTAACTCGCTATTTCTTTTTGTTAGTTATATTTGAATTATAAATCTGTTTGTTTTCCTCTTCTGATATTTTGAAAAGTATTGATGGATTAAAGTATGGATAAGATACAGCTTAAATCCTAAAAATACCTACTCCTACAACTGGTTAGTTGCTTCACCCTGACTTTAGGAGGATGAGTGAGCCACAGTTTAAATCCCTCCACTTAAAGTGTTTAATCAATATTATTTGGCGATTATTATTTTTTATGGTACACAGTGTGATCAGTCTCAAAAATAGGATTTTTAGGACTACCTCAGAGCATTACACTGGTTTCATCAATAAGAATATTGTTTTTTTTCTCGCTGATGTCGTAGTGTAATGTGAAAAACAACAATGTGTTATTTTTATAAATGCTCTCTCGTGTGGACCTTTGGAAAACTTACAATATGATTCAAAACCAATTCTTGAAATAATAAAAAAGGGGCACTATTTTCAATCTCTTGTTTCAGTCGACTTTGTGCCAGAGCCCTCACTATGCCTGAAGCACAACTGAAAATTAAGATAAATGATCCACAGCTTTATTTAAAGAAAGAAAAACTTGAAAGCATTAAGGAATTAACTGATTTAAAAGGATCTTACAGTCATGCCTATATGTGAATAACAAAATGAGGGAGGTTGATCTGCTGTGTTGTTATTAATGTTATAAGTCCAGCAGTGGAGAGCACCGTCATGCAGGTTTGTGAGGTAAACAGACTGAGCATAGTTATTTGCTGCTCCACAGAGTTTGTTTAAGTTGTTCAATGCAGTGTGTGTTTGTCAGCTGATCTCGTTTGTTACTGCTGATCGCTGCTCCGCTCCATTAACATTAGTCCCTGGGTGACGGTGTTCACAAACATGTGGCCTATTTCACGGTTGTCCTGCAAAAAGGTAATTATTCAGTCATTAATCAAAAGAAACGGAACAAAATATGAAAATGGTCTAAAATTATGTAAAAATGCATAGTATTTGATTAAATAACTTCATTTTTTTGGAGGGGGAGGACCCCCAAGCCACATGACCCCCCCACCACGACAAACACAGCCCCTAAGCTGTCCAGAAACCTAGGGAAAATCCTGCAGTACATAAACAGTTTGTATCCCGTTACAATAAAGGTAGCCTGTTTAGTAGCCTCTTTTGTCTTCCAGGGACATCAGAGGAGTTGGGCCCTGCTGGCTTCCCTCCAGACAGTAATACAGAGCTGCTCCTCTGACCTCCTGTGCAACATTCCTGAAGGACATCCTGAAGATGAACAATGGCAGAGAACAAAGCTAGCTGGCAGTTCCCAAGCTCTCCTCCATCCCCATGTTCAACGCTAACAATAATACCAGGATGGACATGAAGCCACACTAACACAAGGCGGCTTTTCCTGTTTGATAGCTACACCCTCTGGAGAGTTTCTGCTTCAAACATGTATGCTCAGACATATAAGTCACATCTGTTTCATTAAACCTCCAATGAAACCTGGAGGTGACCTTCTTAACCCATGTCTGCTGAGACTCCAACCAACCATTATAATGTAATGAAGTAGTGATCTAAGAAACATTTGAAATAGTGTAACTGTTGTTATATAGACACCAAGTTGTTCATAATTATTTTAGGCTTACTAATTCCAGTATACTATATCTTGGGTCTCATTAAAGTAGTTTGGTCATCAGTTATAATAACACTGTACTCACAAAACTGCTGAGATCAGACCTCTATTTTTTTTCATTTCAAACTTGTGCCAACCTGGGATGGCATGCATTCCACTACGGTCTCAAAGAAGGGCACAGCTGTGTCTAGCCTGCTCAGTAGCTGGGCCAACCACAGCCAACCCATGCCCATCTCCTCCCCCTAGAGTCCTCAGCAGCTAAACTTGAGACCAGACAGAAAGCTCTGTTTTTAGAGGTTTGTCTGTTTCTGCGTTCACTACTTTTATAGCTTCTACCTGAATTTCTATTCATGCACTGTCGTGCAGTCACTGTTCTCTTTATGCAATTGTTAAACAGGTTACACAAAACCACAAACACACAGACTCTTTGAGATTGTGTCTATTAGAGTGAGCAAGTATCAAGACACCAAACTAAAAGTAGACAGGCTGAGAGATGTGGTTTGCATTCGCATGTCTTTGCGTGCATACATATGTGACCACATGGCTCCTCCTGTAAGATCCAGAAACATTTTCTAAACTTGATTATGGATGTCTGCACACCACAGTTCACTGCAAGCTCACAGCACAGCCATCTGCTTCCGTTTGTCTTACACACAACACAGATTTTATCTCTACTTGAAACCGTTCAACCTCAGCTTTGTCGTCACTGTAGAGGATTAGCCTTTAAACAGGGTTCAGAGGTATGCAATTGTACCTAAAAGGATTGTTTTTTTAGCCATGCTAGCGGCATGGCTTTAGGTATTGTAATGAAGCTCAGAGTTTAATCAGGATATCTATCTTTTCTTTCTGCTCATTCACTCACAATTCACTCTCTTTTGCTCTCTGTCTCCCCATGCTTAAAACAGATTTTTAAAACATGACTTAAGTTAAACTTAAAAAATGACATTAATATACTTTGGAAAAATGTATATTAATATAATTAAACGTATACTTAGAATATAGTGCACTTTTAACAAATTCACTTAACTATAAATTTAGTTAGGTTATCTTATTAATATGCTTTGTTGAAATTAACTTTCAACACATTAGTATTTCAACTCTTTAACTAATTACATGTATTGAAGACGAAACAAACAATACACGGTTCCTATATGGTTACTATTCAACACTAGAAGAAATGTACTTGTTTAAACTTTTAACACACTTTATATGCTAAAAGTATAATTCAAGTATGGAAAAATATATTTCATTTTCTCTTAGGACTATTAAAACAATTTTAACAAAGTGGGATTCTACCCAGAGCCCATGTGTCCCTGCAATTGGCTATGCTACAATGGGATGCTCCCTCCATCCAGCTCTGGGAGTCAGAACAGAAAGTGACACTTCTAGCCCATCCACGGTCCATCCTTTCTTTTTGCCTGTCTGTTGTAATCAAAACGTGAGGCCGTTCCCTGTAATGCCTACTAGGTTTTCCATTAGATCAAAAGCTGCTGTTTACTGTGTCTCTCTCCTTCTTTACTTCGAACCAGTCCTCTTGTTAGTGGGTAGCCTGTTGCTGCCCATTTGCCAACTCTCATGCTTCTGGACGGTGGCACACAATTTGACCTTTAGTCTCATGCTGCCCAAACAACTCTCACACCAAAGCACAGTGACAGCAACATGTTGGTTACATAGAATAACCCCAGGTTAGTTAGTTAGTTAGTCAGTAAGTGAGATGTGAACCTACTCTGATTGAGGCACAATCATGAGTGAGAGACGGGATTGCTGCATCTGCCGCCATTGCTTGTGGTGAGCAACGCTTTCAATAATCAATGTCCCGTAAGTGGTAAATTTGTCGCATTGATTTGTACTGATGTGCCACCTAGCGGTGAATGATATCACCTTTCACAGTAGCATTGGGGATTGTTTTCTGATGGTGCCAACCAAAATTGGTAAATCAATCATGCATCAAAGAGACATAGCAGCATTTTAATACCCACAAGGTGACGCTGTTGGTACCATGCTTTATTATGTAGTACACATGCTCATGGAGAACTTGTATACCAAGTTTCATCTTCTTAAAAGTATCAGAATTGCAGAAATATCATATTATGTTGTTATCGTAGCGTCCCCTGAGGATAGAATCGATATTATATTTCACAGCACCATTGACAATAGATATCCGATGGTACTACCCGAAATTGGTGCTAATTGAATCATGTGTTTAAGAGATTCAGTGACATCTTATTAATGGCCACACGTTGGCCCTGTCGGTACCATGCTTTAATATGTTGTGCCTATGCTCATGGGAAACTCATGTACTGAGTTTCATCTTCTTAATAGCAACATAATTGCAGATGAACATGTTAGACTGTTACTGTAGTGCCACTGTAGTACTGTAGTACTACCAGTGTGTTCTCCATGCCTCTCTGTGTCTGTTGTGTTGTCAACTGTTGTTGAGTGTGTGCTTGTGTGTGTGTGTGTGTGGTACATCTTACATCCTCTCTGTGTTCCGAGATCGCTATCTCGGTACCATTTGTTTTCACATGTGGTGCTGGATTGGCACCCAGCTCACTGGATTGAATACGAGAGACCTCGTACTCGCTGTGAGACTCGTCCGTTTCCTCACTCTCTGTCTTCTGACCTGGAGCTCCAGGGTCGCCTTGTTCCGCCTCTTAGCAGAGCCTGATCAGCAGGAGAAGAAGGAGGAGACTTTTTAGCCCTCTCTTTGGGCCTCGCCCCCCCGATGAAGGAGCCAGCTGGCATCTGGATGCATGGATCCATTCTGCTTTGCCCTCAACCTTTAGGGCTGTCCGTGTGACCAGTAGCACCTGGTATGGTACTTTCCACCGAGGAGAAAAAGATTCCTTTTTCCAGAGATTTTATTCATACAAAATTGCCACATTGGAAAGGATAAATATGTTTCTCTGAAGGTTTCGGGAGCCTGTCAGATACCTGCAAATGAAATCTCCTTAGTATGTCTGTTAGTTGTTTCACATACTCAGTCATTCAAAACCTCATGAGTGCTAAGCCCGATCGTTCTGTTTGGTGTGCTTCGAATCGCGAACAACACAAGGGGTAGAGCATCTGGCCATTTCAAACCTGTTGTCATCATGGTTTTAGTCAACTTTTCTTTGATGGTGGAGTTCATTCTATCCACCTGACCTGAGCTCTGTGGATGGTAGGGAACATGCAATTACCACTCGAATCCTAACACTGCAGCGAGACTCTGAGTTATCTTGGCTACAAACGCAGGCCCTCGATCGCTACTGATCCCTACCGGTACGCCAAAACGAGGGACCAGGTCTTTTATCAAACGTTTCACAACTGTTTTAGCGTCTTCTCTTGTTGTTGGATACGCTTCCATCCATTTGGAAAACATATCAGTGATTACCAATAGGTATCTGTAACCTTGGCAACTTTGCATATGTACAAAATCTATTTGCATATTTACAAAAGGCCCCAATGGCGGTGGCAGGTGATTGTCTTATTGAACTGTCTTTCTTCCTGGTCTGCCGACATGTCATGCATCTGTCCACTAATGTGTGTGCAACCTGTGTGATGCCGGGTGCAAACCATTGTGAACGAATTATCTCATGTATCCCCCCTTTTCCTACGTGTGTGGGACCATGTGTCACATGGGCCAGCACATAGAGGAGAAAACGGGGACAAACAGGGTGACCATCGAGGTGGAACCACAAGCCAGATTCCGCATTTTGTGTACAACCTTTACGTACCCATACATTTTGCTCCTCAGCATCAGCACGGTTTTAAAAGGCTGCTTGTTTAGCTGCAAAATCAGCTCTCTCATTAACAAGCAAAACAGAATCAGTTCCAGAAGTGTGTGCTTCCCATTTGACAATAGCAAGTTGTGCAGGTAGCATGATAGCATCAAGCAACTGTTTAATCAAATCATGATGTTTAATACTTTCCCAAGGAATCCTCTCATTTTTCAAATCTGTGCAAAATCTGATGCTGCCGAGAAAGCATAACATGAGTCAGTGGAGATAGTAGCCACTCTGTCCTTGGCTAGTGTACAGGCTCTGATAAGAGCATACAACTCTGCAGCCTGTGCTGAGCTTCAATCACTTCCCAGTCACTCACTACAACATATCCAGCCAGATGTGCGTTATCAGATGGACGAGAGGAAGAGCCGTCAGTGTACAAGATCTCTCTCTTTTTCCTTTCTCCCTCCACGAGGGCAGTGACCTCAATGCACAAATCGTCATTCCTGTGATAAGCTCAAGTCAGGTCTTTCTGGATTAGCAGATTCTCTCAAGCATTGTTCATGTTTATCTTTAACTCTTGTTCTTTTCTGGTGTTTTTTAGACATTTTTGGAGCTGATTTCAATTTATTTTTGACTGTTTAGACTGATGACCACTTTTGTCACAGATTAGTCAAACACACTATATTATACAAGCACTACATCAGCAACAAATAACAGATGACAACAACATTAAACATTTGACGAACATACAAATAAGAAACACTTCACAGCATCTAGTGTCTTTATGAGTCTTGAACAGCAATTGGGTTTGTTATTTTTACACCTCCGAGTTAGGGCTCTGTGTTTTGATTTACTCAAAAGTAATTTATCTTGCAACCACATCAATATATTGCTCTGTGGCCATTGACCTATAGAGTCTTACATTCCCGACGGATGGACACCATATTCAATGTACTTTGTAATTTCCAATATTCACAATGTAGTCATTTTTGGTCAAATTTGCGATGTGATGTCTACTTTCGTCAAGCTTGAATTGATTACAGCCAAAATACACAGTTTCTTTTAGATCTCATCAAACTCAGATATAGCAAGGGACAACTGCACTTACCAGTCTTTGTTGTGTTGAGATCCTGTTTGTTGACGGGAATTTGTTGTGGAATTTTCGGCTCACTTAACCATTCAGTTGAGATGAAGAAAACTCAGAGACACCAATGACTTGAATTAGTTTATAAAACATGATCATGGAGTAAGGAAATAACAGCACAACTGTATGCACAGTGCGATGCACTATGTTTTTATCATTTTCCTGTGGTGTTTTAATATTGTTTTATTGTCTGTTATTATTGTACTTGATTTTATTGTAAAGTGTATTGAGACCATGTACCATGGTGATTTTGCACTTTAAATAATAAATTGATTGATTGATGTTAATTCTCTCGAGTCTCCCCAATGTTCAGATTGTATCTGCAGCTCAGACAGCATGGTTATCTGTTTAAGCATGGTTATCTGTTTAACGACAAAGAAGGGAAAAGTTACTGCAGAGCGCCTCACCTCTGGCCTTGTGAGGAATAGAAAAAATTGCATTTGAAATTTGTACTGTAGTGCTACCTAGAGCTGAATGACATCACCATTCACAGCAGCATTGGCAATAGATGTCTGATGGCACACTGGAATTTGGTGCTGATTCAGTCATGCGTTAAAGAGATATGACGGCATTGTAATGGCCACAAGGTGATGGTGTTAATACTGCACTGTAATTTGTCACGCACATGCTCATGTAGAATTTGTGTACAAAGTTCCACCCTCTTAAACGGAACAGAATTGCAGGATTATCATGTTATGTTGTTACTGTAGCATCCCCTGGGGTAGAACTGACATCACATTTTACAGCAGTGTTGGTGATTGATGTCTGTCCACGCTTTAATATCAGCCTGTCAAATGCAACAGGCCACGCCCTCAAATGTTTGATAAGCTATTGTTAATTACGGACAAATGGTAGCTACATAAGTTTTGTTTCAGATCATCTAGATATGGTATATACCAAATCTGGTGAAAGTTGGAAAAAATATTTGCAGATAGAGGTGAACCACAGGGTTACCAAAAATCGAACTTTCTGAAAAATCTTGCCAGAAAAAAATGGGTGTCGCCCATATCGATCAACTCAGCTTCATCCAGGGAACCCTGGAAAGTAGTGAAAGTAGTCCTCTGGCACAACTTGCCCCAAGGTGAGGATAAAATGAGCACAGGGTCCGGGTAAATTGAGTCCTCTAAGGGTAAACAGCCACCATTAAATATATAAATCAATCAAACAATTTTGAGATTGTTTTGAACTTTATTAATGCCATCAATTAAACAAAGGCAATGATTTAAGTAAAACCATATTTTTGTGTGCTTGTTAAACATGCTAACTCAACATTTTCAGTAAAGATTAAACTGTAATCTTTGTGTGTTAGCTATAGTGAGAATGTGTCTACAATTGTGTGATCCACAATTACGTTAAGTTTATGACCTTGTTTTGTATCTTACACTGACTTTAATTAACATGTAATACTGTCCAAAACAGTTGAGGGAAAGGATTGATGGACTTGATGAATTTACTTGGCACGATGACTATCATTCTCTTTGCTCTGGTTTGTTCACCACTCTCTATTTATAGCATTATTTATGATGCTGTGTACTGGTTGAGTTGACTTCTGTTGCAAACAAAAAAAAAGTCTTTCCAATCCAGTCGAAACCACTCCCTCCATGTGCTTCAGTCCAACATGAATTGGGTAATGTGAAGTGTACTTCCTTAGTTTGTGGTCCCATGACTACTTTTGTTTATGGTTACCTACGTAGATACAGGGGGTGACTCATGTTACCCACTGGCTCCACTGCTCTCCCCTATCTAAACGCTGTTTGAAATTCCACTGTGGAGAATACTCTCAATTGTCGCTGTGGCTGTTACTAGTCAGGCCTTGGGCAGTAATCCCTTTCACTTTTCAGCAGTTGGGGAACAATGGGGGAGACTGGTCTTGACTCTTGAGAAGCTGCTGGAATTATTGAATGGCACAATTTTTTTAACATTTTGACAACTTCTACAACACTGGCATTCATCTCTTTTTTTAGAATGCATTGGGCAAAGTGCAATGTAAAAAGCCTTTTAGATTGCACACCTCTACTTAAAGCTATGGTCTACGATTTGAAAGATTGATCATTATTATTAACATTATTTAGATGGTGGTTATGGCCCAATAGGGAGACAACCGCCATTCCGACATTAGGCCCTAATTGTCGGAATGGCAACACTTAAACCTTCAATTAAACGTCCCATCATTCCGACATTTTTTGCCTCCTAAGGTCGGAATGGTGGTATTTATTTCTTTTTTAAAGGTGTTGCCATTCCGACAAATCTTTTAAAAGGGTTAGGGTTAGGGTTACGGGTTGCGGGTTGCAGGTTGCGGGTTAGGGTTAGCCTTGTCAGAATGCCGGGACGAAACTTTGTCGGAATGGCGGGACGTTCGCATGTCGGAATAGTGGTATGTCGGAATGGTGACATGTCTGAATAGTACAATGTCGGAATGGCAGTATGTCACAATGGCGGTCTGTCGGAATGGCAGCATGTAACCGGCCCAATAGTACGACCTACACAATGTGAAGAGCAAAAGGAACCAAATAAATCCATTCTCTCTAGCGCCTGCAAAACTGAAAAGAAACTGACCAATAGGAGCCATGCGGCCCGCATGGCTCCGATGCTGGCTTATGACTGTGAAAGCTGCCCTTAGTTTTTTTCTGTGTTATTAGACGGTGTCGAGACAATTTCTGTCTCTGCAGTTTTGTCAACACTTGTTTACTTGTTCGACGGAGCAATAGCCTCTATGTTAGCATTGTAAGCTAACAACAAGCTAATATTGCTATCATGTTTACACCAAATCAGCCTATGTATTTGCTCGTGGCAGCTAAATGAAGCAGCAAGTAATGCAGGCTAAAGCTATTCTGATACAGCGGAGTTTCTGTTGAACAGGTAATCTTTCGTCTTTATTGTGGATGCTGTAACAAAGATAACTTTCATGCCGATGCTGGCTTATGACTGTGAAAGCTGCCGTTTTTGTCTGTGTTATTAGGCGGTGTCGAAACAATTTAGAGACGTTAGCCTCTATGTTAGCCTTGTAAGCTAACATTGCTATCATGTTTACAACAAATCAGCCTATTTATTTGCTCGTGGCAGCTAAATGAAGCAGCAATGCAAGTAAGATGAATGAAACCCTCCGCTTCACGTTGGGGTTTCATTCATCCTGTCCGGATTTATTTCTCCATAAAAACCTCTCGCCCGGTCACTACTCATCTGTTTTGCTAACCCTCCTCCCGGTCTTGTCCATTTGTTTTCAACGAAGCCTTTGCTAAATCCATATCATGGATTATCATATAGGCGTTACAATGTGTGTATTTGTGTATCTTATCTGTCATAAACAAGAGATTACGGTTTACGGGCACGTTGGTGTCGCGGTCTGGTGCTACTCAGACAACAGCTGGGACACAGCTGGTCCGAGGCTCATGTAGGTTTATTTTTCAGCCACAATGTGGAAGCGATCGTTATGATTAAAGCTAACGGCAGCATCTGTTAGTCTCTTGGCCCTCAATAACTTTTAGAAGTGGCTAACTTAGCTGTTGATAAATAGTAACTTATTACCTAGTTGTAATGTAACGTAGCTGTAACATGCTAATGACGTTACGCTAGCTTGGCTGTGGAGCTTAGCTGTGGGCATTGTAATGACTTACAAGATTTACGTTAGTTTCAACGTGCATTTACCTGTGAATCCGACATCGTTACTAAAGCTGGCGCTGTATTTGGTTTCTGCTGGCCGGTTTGTTGCTCTTGTTGCGTGTTGCGGGAGGCTCCGAGGGGAGAATACGAGCTCGGAGGGGAGGGATTAAGGAGCACAGAGGGGAGGGGTGTGTGTGGGGGGGGGGGATGCTTTTTTTCAAATCTTTCTCAGATCATAGACCATAGCTTTAACAAAGCCTCTTGTCAAATCAGTAAAATCAGACATCAGTGAGTCAAGGTCATTACGGTCTTGTCAAGTCAATTATGGTCATCTGAACACATTCAGCAGATCTGGGTCATTGCTGACCAAGGTTGAACTCCCTGAGAAGCGAAGATCTGTATTTGTTTTGCCACCGGATCCAAATGGCTGGATTATTGCAATGCCTTAATTTCGGGTCTGCCATGTGAGAGCAGTAAAAGTCTTCAGATGGTTCAGAATGCTGCAGCTAGAGTCTTAACGCGTACAAGAACATTTGATCATATTACACCAGTCCTAGCCTCACTGCATTGGCTCCCAATACATATAAGATCAGACTTTAAGGTGCTGCTGATGACATACAGAACTGTACACGGCCTTGCCCTGTCGTACATGTCAGATCTCATTATACCATATATTCCAACTTGTGCATTACGCTCTCAAAATTCAGGGCTCCTGACAGTTCTCAGGGTTAAGAAGAAGTCAGCTGGCTGCAGGGCTTTTTCCTATCGTGCCCCCTTCCTCTGGAATAACCTCCCAGCTGACATCAGACAATCTCGCCTTTAAATCTAAACTCAAAACTTACTTCTTTGACTTATGATTTAATTAGTCCTTGACTTTGATTGCTAGCTTCTTCAGTGGGTCGGTCTCAGTCTCAATGAATTACCTATAGTTGAATTGACGTTGTCTTGCCAACGAGAAACAATCTGTTTATTCTGATCAACATCGCATTTGTCTAACTTTTGTTTTTGTTTTCTGTCCCCACAAGCTGCAAGCTGTGTCGCTCTCTCACTCTCTATAGCTTCCTCCTCCTCTTTGTCCTCTTTCTCCTCTTCCTCATCCTCCTCCTCCTGTCTTTTCACTCAGGCTCCCCTCTGATGGACCACGAGCCCCTGGGACCATCTACCTCTCCTGGCTCCTGCTGGCTCACATATTGATGCTAACGGATCTTCATACCCTGGGCTCCACTGTATCATTGCTCTCCTCTGTTTTACTATCTCCTTATATCTGTATTTCTGTCAAATTTGATGCCTCTTCAGTCTGATCTTTTCTGTTTTTTTCTGCCATCTTCCAGGTCACCACGGTGGACAGGAGGTTGTGTGGCTCGGGCACCACTTGGCGATGCCTCGTCCTGCTCAGTCGTCTCCTGGATCCACACACTTTACATATATTATAATTTGTGTCAGATATTCTGTCAATGCAACTTGTAAACTGTGATTTTGTTGTTCTTTTCTGTACATGCGACATCTATTGTGTGTCTGTCCATCCTGGGAGAGGGATCCCTCCTCTGTGGCTCTTCCTGAGGTTTCTTCCATCTTCTTTATTTATTTATTTATTTTTTTTCCAACAGCATGGCAAGTTTTTCCTCACTCAAATCGAGGGTCTGAGGACAGAGGATGTCGTTCACTGTACAGATTGTAAATCCCATTGAGGCAATGTGATTGTGATTTTGGGCTATGTAAATAAAATTGATTTGATTTGATTTATGAACATATATGTTGCTGCAAAGTAAAATAATACTACAATTCCAACTACATGTTTACTTGTGTGCTCCATCTTTAGGATTTTTTCATAAAGGATAATATTATTATGATTTGGAGCTTATTGTTGTAGTTTTGTCATCTGTTTTTATCAGCAATAACATCGTACTCATCAAGTTAAAGGCCAAGATATGGAAATACTGTAACTATCACTAAAAAGTAAAGTCTGACAGGCCAAGAAATTCAAGCAGTCTGTTTGGAAAAAATCTCCAGTGTAGACAAACTTATGTGAAAGAGAAAACAAAGGTGAAGAGTAAAAACCACATGAATTGTCTATTGTACACATCCATCATAATTTACAGACTCACTTCCTGCTTTGATCTATTGTACTTATTATAGGTGTGAACCTGCTGTCCTGTGCAATGAGAGAGTTTGTAACATTTCAGATGCACTCACTTTCAGTTTGACTGTGTTTCTAGAGCTGCTAGACATCACTGTTTTGAGATCTTCGCAATAACTGGCACTATATATATCAAAACAAAGAAAATAATACGCAATTTATAAATAAAAGAGAATAATTCTTTAGTATGTTCAGTCTGTACTAATTCTGTAAATACTGTTGGAAAATGGGAACACCAAGCACTTTGTCAAATACTGTGAAGTACTCCCCAACTATAATGTTAACACCATTCAAACATTACAAAAAACATGTTTCCCATCTTGTGGTTCAGCATCTGTTGCTGCCGTCTCCTTTACAGAGAAGATCTGGATTTAATGGACTCTCCCTTCTATTTATTTGACTTGACACATCTGCCTAAACAGCCATGTTCAACAAAGATCAGAGATTGTTTATTGACGGAAAGAGTCATCTGCCGCGCCTGACAGCTTTGTTATCTCCCTCCCAGCAGTTTCCAGAAGGACAATAATAACAGTAAGGTGAATCCTTTCACTTTGACTCAAATAACAGTGCAGTCACCACTGAGTTCTGGTTCCATGCTGCTGCACCCCACTGAACCAGCAGGTGCTTAGATGTAAAAGAGAATAACAGCAGAGACTGTTATGCACAGCTAAACTGAAGTAGACCTTCCCTCCCCCTGCTGCAACTGCCCAGGTAAGGAAGCACAGGAGGTGGTGCCCGAGGAAATGGATACGTGGTAAGAGGGCAGGGATCCATGCTAGGCTCAAGGCTAACCTCAACAGGCCAACTGTCCCCTAAACTCTACTAATGCCCGGTCTCTGGAAAACAAATTGGTCTACTAATAGACACAGAAAAGAGAGACTGCTACGTTTATTATCTCACAGAAATGTGGTTTCATAACAAAATTCCAGACACAGCTATACAGCTGGACGGGCAAACATAATTCTGTGTGGACAGAAAAACATATGTGTGCAAGCAAGACCCGTGGAGGGGGACTGTGTGTCTAAATCAATAGAACCTGGTATACTAATGCTTCGGTCATTGCAAGCCATTTTTCACAGTTGGTGGAAACTCCACAAAGTAGTACAAAATGTATCAGAGTCTTGCCAGAAGGAGTAACCAGCATTACTGGGCTGCTTTAGATGCACTTGAAAAAGAAGAAGAAGCAGCCATCCACGGCCGTTTTATAGTGTGTTATAACTGTCAATCCCCCTCTGACACACAACTTTGCAGTAACAGTGTCCGTCAGTCCCTGCATATTAACTTAGCTGTCGTGACCATTGCGAGGGGCTTCTCATCGGGATTAGTGTTTGTGCTGGTTTTTCAGATAAAGTAATGCAAAAGCAAAAAAAGACTTAACGTTTAAACAGAAAGAAAATCTTTCTTCATTATGCAAAACTCAAAACGTTTATGTCTGATATGCCAAGCAAGTGTTATGGAAGTATACTGACAACAAAAGGTTTGAGAGAGCACAAAACTAATTCTGAGTACTATTCAGTCTACAAGTCAACATATGAGAGCACACAGGCATGGATTCCTAAGAGCAGAATCAGATTTGAGTGCGCAATCATGCAGTGTGCAGTTCTGAGACTGCTGTCTCGATTTTCTCCAGCTGTTTTGGCAGCCTGAGAGCACTTGAGATCACAATAGGTTGATAGTGTTGAATTTGATTTATATTACAATATGTTATCCTGATTTTATGCTCACAAAAGGTTGCTAATTTGATTTATGTCAGGTAAAGTTAAAAAGAAAAGAGTGCTTAGTATAGTAGTTAGTAGTAGTTAGTAGTTAGATTAGTAGTTTGAAACTGGGAGATGGAGACAGTATGATTATTGGTGGTAGATCCGGCTGGATCAGATGAAATCTTGTATCGAATGCTCTTTAAAGTGATGGTTGGGGTCTTTTGATGTGGGGTTGTATGAGGTACTTATCCCTAGTCAGTGTGTTACCTGCAGTAGATGACCGTCAGCTCTCCCCCTGTGTTGAGAAGCAGCACATAGCACCGACAGGGAGGCAGAGCATTGTACTGCTGTAAAAGGTACCGGCAGCAAAACATATTTTAGCCACCTAAAAGAAGGCACACTGTTTAAGGTTATGCTATATTTTGAACATTTTTGGCACTTTACATTGCCATTAGTCAGCTTCTGAAAGTATGACCCAAACGACTGATCTGCGGTGTAATACAGTGCGCGGCAGACACAGCTGCGCTTGTGCGTAGGAATATGGAGGCTGCATTAGGCTACATGCACTCTTTGCATGTAGAAGTGTTTTGATCAAATATGGGAAATTTGTGGAAGATTGGACAGCAGGGCACTTCATAGGTGTTGAGTGCTCAGACCCTGTTCTTACCATTGCCTTACTTATTGCCATTGACTTGCTTTACTCTATGTAGGTATTTGACTGCAGCTGCTTTCCTAGCGACCTCCTCATGGTCTCCATTTGCTTGTGGAACCCCAAGGTACTTGTAGCTGTCTACATCTGCTATGTAGCCTTCTGGTAGTTCAACCCCTTCAGTTTGGATCATCCTCCCCCTCTTCGATACCATCCGACCAAACTTACCGAGTCTGAATGACATTCTGATGTTGTTACTGTAGATCCGGGTGATGTGAATCAGTGAGTCAATGTCTCACTCACTCCTGACATACAGCTTAATGTCATCCATAAAGAGTAGGTGGCTGATGATTGCTCCGCTCCGAAACCACTATCTGCCACTCTTTGCAATGATTTGACTGAGGGGGTTCAGGCCTATGCAGAACAGCGTGGACAGATCATCTCCTCAGTATATGCCACACTTGATGGTGACTTGTGCAATTGGCTATGAGTTGGCCTCTAGATTTGTCTTCCACAGTCCCATTGAGTCACGGTGTGTGCCGAGGCAGCTTGTTTTGTTTTTCTTATTGTTTTCTCCCTACCTGTTTCCCACCTCCTTTTTCCTCACCTGCTCCTTCCAGTGTCTGTGTCTGTGTCTGTGCTTGTGGGCGTGGCTTACTGATTCCTGCTGCAGCAGAGAGACTCACCTGACTATCATCGTCTCATCACCTCCAGCTACATTACCCTGGTCTCTCTACCACTCCAGTACCAGATTATTACGTCGTGTTCGGTGAATATACCGCTCTCTTTAAGCTTCAGTGATTTATTCAGTGTTTTGCTAGTGACTACCAGCTACGTTTTGCTCAAGTCATTTTCTAGTGTTTTTTCTATGCCTGGACATTGTCTCATGCTTTGTGTTTTTTCCCTCTCCTCATGTGTCGATCCTCCAGCATCTCTCTGCTCAGCCTGCAGTTTCACCTGCACCTCTGGAACCTGTCCTCGCTGCCACCAAACTACTCCATCTTGTCTGCCTGCACTCCTCGCACCCTGCTTCTTAGTTTTGTTGAAATAAACATTTTTTGACTGCACATCTGTCTCTGATCTCTATATTTGGGTCTGATAAGAACTCAACCTTAACAGCTCTTAGTATCCTGTTGATGTTGTGCAGTTCCAAACATTCCAGTATCCATGTGTATTGAGTCACATTGAGTTGTAGGCTTATGGTGATTATTGCAGCATTCACATCCCATGGCAGACTTTCAGAGGGGCTTGTTGTTATTGGGATTTGGTACCCAGTCTCGGAGAGTTTGGATGATGATATCCCCCTTGACCTGTCATCTTGGCCCCCCCTTGCAGTAGCATATTTGTTGTACCTCATCAGTCTCTAGTTGCAATAGCAGTATCTGATTGCAGATGTTGGAACGAAGTATCCATAGGTCCCACATCCTCTGCATGTAACCACTCTCACTGGGGTTACTCGTGAAGTAGCAATCCAGTAGTTCCATATTCCCCGCTCTAGTCCATGAATGTCTTACGGTTTTCTTTTGAAATGAAGCAAGGACTTTCTGTCCTGTCCATTGAGCAGCCCAGCACGGAGTGCTGAGTCTGCATATGTCCCGAGAGAAGAGACCTGCAGACAGACTGTACTGTGGGTGTCTGCACTTCACTTCCTAATTTTCTTCAACTGAATGTTTGTTTGAAAGTTTTTCAAACTCAGCAGTTTTGCCCTTTGGGTTTTTTCATTTTAAACAGAATACATGTGGTTGTGTGGTTCAACAGATGAGCTGAATAAGGCTGAATAAATAAATTCAAAGTATTTCAAATACAATAATAATAACAATAATAGTAATGCTGTGTGAAGTGACACAAAACATTTGGTAGTGACAAGTGACTTCATCTGAAGGCTTGACAATCTCACTGTGAGAGGACAATCAGGTTCAGCCTGACCTTCATGTCCTCTGGAGGACCTATACACTTGGCTTCAAAGGACGCTGTCCATAAATTTATACACTGCTTCCTTGTACTGAAAAAAATTAAAAGTTTCCTATCTTCATTAGCATGGCTCCACTACATGTACATATTTATAGTTGAATTTATTGTTTATTTGTGTTTTATGAAACTTGTAACTCTACGAAGTCTATTTATTCTCTTCTTTTTATTTTAATAAAATCTTATTGTAATTCAGTTGTGTCGGACTAGTTCCAGGAGTCATACTTCACTTAATACAGGTAAATAGCTACTGTTTTGCTGTGTTTTAATCTAATAAAAATAATAATATCCATTACTTTGGCTAATCAAGACAACATCACCCGATTGAGGACCTAAGAAGGCAAATATATGTATGTGTGGTTTTAATACTGTACTATTTTCAAGTAGTTTATAGTTAGCAAGCTACCACGCTAAACATGATTAGCACTAGCATGCTAGCATGCGCAAATCATAATTACTAGTCTTCCTGAGATCCTGAACATAACCTAACGGCAAAAAGTAAGATTGTATACTCAACTTCTGAATAGAAAAAAAGTTGTACATTTTTGTACATGTAATTTGTTTCTGTAAGTAAGTAGTACTTAGTGTAATTAAGGCAATCAGTTGCCACAATAATTTTAAGTTTTGAGTTTAATGGTTTTGAGTTATGCATCATTAAAACATTGTTAAAGATATCAATAAATATTGAGTTCATTGAACACAAAATTCTTGGTTTTCATACTTAATAATAAATTATTCAGTTCTGTTAATTCATTGCAGTGAGTGTGGTGAATGAATATTCTAAGTTGCATTTGCTAAAATCATTTAAATTGAATTAAAGCTATAGTTGGTGATGTTGGAGAGCTAGCAAGATTTGAAAGTGGCACCTGCTCTAAGCTCCTCCCCCTCCCGTCAGTGCTCCGTCCAAAGCCACGCCCCCACAAACTTGAACGCGCATCTGACAGTAGGAGTCAGCAGGGCAGAGGAGAGCCCAGTATTAGCAAAAACAAACACCTGTCCAACAGAAAGACAGCAGCCTCTGCATCACTTCTTAGGCCCTTCAGCTCCCTCAGTTGACTCCACCGTTCAAAAGCTGAACCGATGTTGACTCTGGTTTTCCCTCTGGCTTTATCCAAAGCCTTTTTTATTGCAGCCTTTTCTTTTCTTAGGCCATTAAGCGGTGCGAGCTGTTACAAGTAACGCTGGCTAGAAGCTAAGTGCTACTTTTGGCTGCATTTTGTCTGCCATTGTTCTCTCCTGCTAACTCAGTATGGAGTGTGCTGAATATTTCCGGCAACGGTGACACGTGATGAGTGCACGCAGGGAGGAGGGAGGGACAGAGGGGGGCGTGGGCAGGACGAGACATGAAGGCATCTGATTGGTTCTTTCCACTCGAACCAAGAGGCAGGGATTGGTCAGGAGTTGGAGTTTTTACAGGCCTGCAGCTGCCACGGAGGTCTGATTTTTTTCGTTCCTTTTTCTGAACACATTATGTATTGACTAGTCTCAGGATGGAAGGACCATTTCACCCAGCATAACAAAAAGTGTTTCTGAACAGGATTACCAACTATAGCTTTAATCAGTAATTTGATATAACTGTAATCAAAAAGTATATGTAAATCTAACTCCAAATATCAAAACTCTGATATCCAAGACTTTTGAGTTTATGAATTTGTGGCAACTGATTGCCTCATTCTTTTTGAGTTATGCTTATTTATTTGAGTTTACAGTGCATTTTATTCAATATTACAGTCCTAAATGGTAGTGACAAGTGACTTCATCTAAATCTTAAATAAGGTTCTGTAGTTTAAAGCGTTTACCAGCAGGCACCAGGATGTGACACCAGGGCAGTCCGACATGAATCATTCCGCATCACGTACGATAAATAACCAAGCCCTTTTACATCATCACGTATCCTTTAAGTAATCTACTTGTTCCACTGCTCCACAACAGAATGTTACACTTTGCTGTGTCTGTGTTGCTCATTTGCTCTAGGTCATCAAACAATACTGGGAAGCTGAGGAAAGGCAGGAAGGATAAGACAGTTAATTTTCTTCCTCTCTAGCTGGCTCACAAAGACCAGTGGGAAGACAGAGAGAGAGAAAGAGACAGGAAAACACAGTGTGACACGCACCATCATAGCCAGTTTCTCTTCAATGTTTTCACAGGGGCACTCTGATTTGGGGTCAACCCACCTCTCTGCTGTAACTTCATCTCACACACACACACACACACACACACACACACACACACACACACACACAGTGAGAGGCCCTCCGGGTTATGAAATAACTCATCAGGTGGGAAAGCAGTTCCCACCAGTTAACAATGCTAACTTTTAACTGGATGCAAGCGTCGTTCTTCATTCATGCTGTGTGGGAGCTGAGGTCTCATACTGTATCCTCAGCTGTCTTCAGCTGGCATGGTTCCAGTCCTCAGTATGCTCTCACAAAATGACCTGTGGAAAAGCTAACAGAGAACCCAAGAAACTCTGGTTTTCAACAAGACCCGTCCCTTCTGTGGCTCTCTTATCTTTTTCATAACGTTAACTCTGCTCAGTGATGAACTCAAACCAGTCATTAGACTTAAAATCAAAAAGCAATAACAACAAATCAGGTTTCAAGAGCTATGAACAAAAGTGCAGGCATCCATTTTTTCCATTTAGTTCTCATCACATGACCTGAATATTGAACTTTCACATGATAATGTGGTGGTATATGCAAGCATTTTTGGAAACCTAAACCTGACTCTATTTAAGGCTCAATATGCACTATGCTACTATGTAGCCTGTGCTAGCAGCCAAGAGCCCACACAGAGTTAACTCTACAAACATGGGTTGATTATTAAAAGTAACCATTGGCCTGCTGATTGTTTATCTATAAATATGGACGCATTAATACATACCATCCTTTTCTGAACCGGGATATTTTTGGTCATCAAGTCCAAATAGAAAATCAAGAGATAAAATTAAAAGATTATTATTTTACTACACCATGAGTAAATTAAAAAAAAAATTAAATTTAATATACAAAAACTTAAATAAAAAATGGTCAAACTAAATGCATAAATTGTACAGATGAAATTGAAAATGGCATTGGAAACTGAACAAGGAAAACACGAAATGGGGAATAGAAAGCTTATATGTATAGCTTGTGCAGGCTGTAGTTGTTACGATAATGAGTAAATGTATTTGTTCATGTCAAAACAGCTTTAATCATTGTTTTCCTCCTGGGTTTTTTTTAGATTGTCCTATTAGTTTCACCTAGTATTTAAGTTTGTGGGTGATCACAACAAAGTACTATTCAAAATGTAATATTCATTCATAATGCGTTTCAGCTGCATGGTATGCAGATTTTGAGTATGCGAAAAATACCCAGGTGTATATTACATTGGCAAGAATTTTTGAGTATGCAGTGGGAGCTTACTGCTGATAGCTAACTAGCAAGACGGCTAACTGCCTCGCTGGTCAGCTTACAGACCCCTCGCCCCTGGTCACACAAACCACTGCAGCCAACACAGCGGACAACTTCAGCAGCATTTCTGTTAACTGTAATCCATTTATTCTGATTATTTACTATTGCTACAGTTAAGCGCTGCTTTATGTACATTTTATAAGATAACTCACAGAGCCAGATGCAAATTTTCCTCCTAATGCTCTCGGCTCTATTTACTCTCAAACGGCTCATCTCAGCAGCCTGCTGCTCATTAAAGCATCTCAACAGCAGCTGCTAACATTGCTCTGTCCATCTTTGAGCTTAGTAGTTATTTCACCCTAATACATTATACTTAAAAATCTAATGTGAACCACAAACAACAACGTTTACCACAACTCTTTACCTTTCATCTATATGAGGCTACATTGAGTGGTGGCAATAATATTGATTTAAATTTGTGAGAAACAATTTTCATTCAACAGTAGCTGACACATAGATTAATACAGGCGACCTTAATGTGATCTATTTAGTCCTGTGATGCACAGAATATGTATTACTTCAGTATACCTCAGTGTGAACGGTCTGCTGGTAATCTACTTAAATGTTCATTTAGTAGGCAGTATGCGATATATACTGAGTATGTAGTAGGCAGTACGTTAAAATCTGACTCCCAACACAGCCTGGGTTTCCCTGAAAGCTTAATTGGTTTGTTCTTTACGTAGTTTTTGTATGTTTGTACTTTTTTATTCTCTGATTTGCCCCTGCCTGCTTCTTCTGTTTGCCCTTTGTGACTTGCATTTCTAGATTTTTAGTTTCTGTATTTGGACATTTGCTTTGTTACTAAAGCTCACCTTTAGTTCTTTACCCCACCTGCCCCCTCGTGTCTTGCATTTGAGTCCCTTTTTGTTTAAACGTCAACGGTTGGTTTTAAAATGTGTTTGATATTTAGAACCTGTCTCTTTTATGACTGCTATGCATTCAGTTGTGCAGGGCACACGTTAGGTTCAAATCCTGCATCTGGTGAGCTCATAAAGCTTTTTAGAAAGCTTCAGGAACTCCTGTGTGCTGCTCACTGGCAGAGTGGTTGGCACAGACAGCACATGTCCATACACCTTATGAGAACTGCAGGTTCGGAAGTTCAGCTCCTGACGGGTTGGCAGTGCAATGCAATGCAATCAGTAGTTGGCATAAGATCACTGCATTTTCTAGTTTTTCTTCATTACTGTCCTCAGATTTGGTCACTCCACAGTAGGCCATGGGTGCTCACAACTGGGTGCTTACAATTGCAAATTGGTATCAGCACCCACGTTAGTATTATTAACACACAAACTGTCTGCATTCATACACAGATGAGAAAGCCCTGCATTGGGGCCACTCTCTCAGCGGCCTGCCTCACACCTTTGTGGTTGTACGAGCCGTATATTGACTGAGTTCAGAAGAATGTGCTGATGGCCTGTGGCTCCAGTGCTCCACCATAATAACAGCCACATTCCCTCTGGCTACTGACCAGCGTGGATGGAATGCAATTAGCACCTATTAGAGAGCGCCTGGAGGAGGCCTGTCAGGCCCACTAGCATACCCAGGCTAGCTCAAACCTGATCTGGGCACAAACACACCCAGCCTGGCAACTTCTGTATGATGACAATAACTACTTCATTACTTTACTACCACTAAGAATACTAAATGTAACTTTGACCTATCACAGATGACCTCAATAATGTAAAAAAAAAGTAAATGACAACCATTTGGTCATTACCAGAGTAAGAACATGAAATCAGCCTTACACCCATTTTTTTAACCTTATCAATATATTCAATTTTGAAATGTTATTAATTCATATTAGACTAAAACATTCTCACCTGTGACCACTGGCGGTATGACAGGAAATAGATAGTAAAAATTTGATAAAGTACGTGTCATCATCAGTTAGTTGAGGGTGTAAGGTGGGTTGTCCAAACTTTCCATGCCAGGGGCTTCAGGGAGAAAAAAAGCTATACAGTCCTGGGCCATAGGGCCATTTTTTTCTATCTGCAGATGTTTCTCCTTTCATATGACCTGTTTGCTGCTGTGTTACTGCAGTGACACCGCGGCGGTAAAAGGGGGGGCTGCACTTGATAACTGACACTAGGTGGCAGCAGAGTGCTTGAATCCTGATGAAGACAGTAAAATCCTGATGGCAGGATTTTACTTTATGCCCCGTTTGACCACAATGTGTTCAGCAATGGCAGAGTGGTGCTGTCTATATTTCGGCTGGTTGACTCCACAGGAAGCGGATGTGTGTAGCCTAATGCTATGTTAATATGACTGCTTTGGCTGATATTTAACTTTAACAGCTCTTCTGTGAAGTGGCATTGTGTAAACCCACTTCTAAATCTGCATACTGCATGCAACCGTCACTAATGCTAATGTAGCTCCTCAGGGATTTAAGCTGTTATTTTTATAATTTTGACAATCTTATGAAGGCTCTTGTTCTCAGTGTGACAATGCACCTTGTGGGGGCTGGAAGACCTGTTGGATGATGTTGAACAACACTGTAATGCTAATCAGGTACGGAGTCACAGTAGCCCTCCTGGCTCGGCCCTGCTGCTGCTGTCTGCTACACACACACAGATTGTGAAGAAATAAAACATGTAATTTTATCTGACCCTGTGTCCCTGTCCTGGGAAACAGATCGAGGGGAAAACCCCTCTCCCCTACATTTCACAAACTCAAACAATTCTTAGTTTTAGTGTTACTTGTGTATTATGTCTTTGAATCTTGAAACAGTTTACATTGTAAGAAATGCTCTATTTAAGCAGGAGGAGCGCTGTGGTGCGTCTCTGTGCGTATTGTAGTGCGCGGATCTCAGTCCTCTGATCTGACAGGACAGGTCATGAGAACTATAATTCTGGTTAATAGGAGGTGGGGTGTGGGTGGGTGAAATATTTCATCTTTTTTTCACCTTCAGAGAGACGGCGCATGAGTTTACGCATTGATTATTGAAATCTCCCAACTCCTGGGCACCATCACTGCTGGGGAGTATTCTCTCTACTGTCCTGTTTATAACTACAGATTTTAGTTTTGCTGCTTAAATGAGCCATGATGTCTGCTACAGTGGTATTAATAAGTGCATGGAAAGGAAACCTTTAAATGACTGAAAGCAGCCTCTCTAATCATTAAAGCACAGTGTACATGCGTTGTGAACCTGCCTATGAAGGTGCATCTTACAATATGAATACTGCGCCCTCTATATAGCAGGCCAAACACTGCGACATTGACTTAAGATCAAGGGCCCATCCTATTACTGCAAACGCTTTCTGCTGCTCCGAAATGCGCCAGCAAAGCACCTGCTGTAGACTGTCGGTATAAAACTAGCAACGACACGCGCACTGAGCTGTGCCCCACTTCAGCTGGGAATAAGATCGGCCCTGATGCTGGAGGATTGCTGCAGGTTATGTTATTATATGTTATATTATATGTTATGTATTATATGTTCCTCATCAGAGAGCACGGTTTACAAATCTGTTCCCACGGATTTCCACAACCAGTTTTTGTCTAACATGTGACCCTAGAAGGGCTCTATAGATACGGACCGAGTCAACGAGGAAATAAAAGAGCGTGTTGGGTTTGAGCGGGAAGAGAGAGAAGCTCAGGGCCCTGATATGCTTACTGTAGTCTGGACTGCTCACATGGGCCACCTGGTGGTTGTTGGTTCACACTGCAGCTAATGCATAATGAGCTGGATAAAATAACAGTCCCCCCTCATTTTCTGCCGTGTCGCAGCACCTTTAGTGCTGCGGTAATGGCATCCTCTGAAAGGAGAAACCTCTGTATCATATCTAAAAGGAGCAGTTCACCGAAAGTGAAAATTCAGTCATTATCTACTCATGGAAAGTCAGAGTTTTGTAGTCCACAAAACATTTCTGGCGACCACAGTTAACCAGCTTGGACTTGTTTTGAAATCTAACAAAACACAACAACTACAAAAAAAACATGAAATAGCTCTCTACAGCTCACATAATCCAAGTCCATGAAAGCCCATTGATCCCATATTGATTTGAAAAGTTATTTCCACACTGTTGTAGGCTGAAATGTTCACGGTAGCTGCTAAGCTAAAAGCATTGGTGAGCTTGCATCACACTAAATTTGTAGCAGCAAGGGCCTCTGTCTGTTTCTTTTTGTGTGTGTGCAGCTTAGGGAAATACAGAAATAAATTTCACTATACAATCTTGTATTGCAACATGACAGTTAAATGACTCTTGAATCTCTTGAATCTTTAATCTTGAAAATGACTTTACTAAAATCTTTTACTTAAAATGGGAACAAATATGAATGTTTTACATTTACATTTTCGTTGCGAGTGAAAAAAACAGATAAACAGACAAATAAATTGAATGTTATTTAATCTTACATTTAGCAAATTTGAGAATAACATTAGGAGTAGGCAATTACACAAAATTTGGTTTCAATCTGATACAAAGTAATACAAGGTCAATATCACTGATATCGATATGATACTTATTAAAAAACATGACAGTTATTTTTTAAGACAAAAAACTAAAAAATGTTGGGCTCTTGGGGAATCACTGAGGTGTAATACCAAAACAATAAGGTCTATAGCCTAGGATAGATACATATAGCCTAAATATAGGGATCTTATACCTTTCACAGTTACACAAAAATGTTATGATATTCAGCCTCATGTGTCAGGTTTGAGGTATATTATTTTTATCAGTTTCATTAACATAATTCATTTAGATAAGTTTTAATGGGCTGAATAGATTAAATGGATGTCTGAATATACTATGCTATATTTAATTTTACTAAGATATTTATTTAAGTATACGTCTATGCCTGGATATTCCCTGCCTCTGAAAAGCCACTGCCATTTAACTGTCTGGGGGGTCTGGGTGCTGAGGCATTTCCACCCTCCTCCTTCTTTCTTTGCTACAGCTCCGAGTTTGTGGTCACAGTTTGCAACGTTTAATTTACAGCTGAAAAGTAACTCCAAATGATGCTCCTCTTTTGTTCAGCCATCACTGCTGGATGTTGGATTCTGTTTGTTTATGTTTTTAAAAGCTTGAGTCGAAGGCAGCACCCACATCACTGGCTGCCTGAAGCTTTCTTTTGTGGTTCAAGGAATCAAACCCCCGGAAAATCAATTCCAAGGAAAACTTAGTAATTCCTGCACACATTTACCTCTGTATTGATTTATTTTAAAAAAGTCAACGTTTCAGTCACAACGTTTTGTTTTTTTTGTTTTGTTTTGTTTCAGGGTTATATTTATGGTTTAGTATTTAAGTATTTTTTTTCTTCATTTACTTTCTAAAGCGAGATCTGTGCACCGTTCAGCTTGTGATGATCCACAGGCCATCAGTCAAGCTATTGGATGCTTTTACACTTCAGGTGCAAAATTTTAAATGATCTAAGGATGCCCTTCTAATAAACCAGTTTTCTTATAATTAATTTGTGTATTTATCTTATTGAGTTTTATTAGCAGCAATTACATTAACAAAAAGGTAAGATATGTCCCATTAGCAGTGTCGGGTAACGTTACTTGTTACGTTACAAGATCACTGCCATTAAAAAGTAACTTGAAAGGGAAAAGTAACGTGTTAGAGAACTTTAGAGTGATCAAAAATTACAGTAAAATCCCTTTGTGACTCTTTGCGAATGTTGGTTATACTTTCCAGAAGGCGTGAAGCCTACGGTACGTGTACTTTTGAATGTATTGACCCTACCATCATTTTGTAGCCTTCTTTATTAACTCCACAGCCTAATAATAGGTAGGCTATGACAGAGGCAATATTACATTTACAGCACTTTATTTTGTTAACAATCTGACAGCAAACTGGGCAGAGGCATGCAGTATTAGGCACAGCTGTTTCAATGAAAACAAGACAAAGAAAACAAGTTGTCACTATGTACCCTGAGTTGAATAAGCATCTGATTTGTAACATATCCATCATTAATTGTGATGGAAACCCATTTAACACACTCTTAAATCACTGCCCACTTGCAGGGCCTCTTGGCTATCCTCACATTGCTGTCCATGGACTACTGAAGGAAGTTTTTTTTAAGGTGACAAGGTAAATGCGGCAGCCAGTAATTTCTTTAAACTTACATACATACTACATACTTGGTATATTGTTCTACTTTTTCGCTTTTATGCCTGTATCTCCTGAAGCATGAGTTGCCTACAATAAAGATCTCATCAACATCAGAAGAAGAAGTGCGGGGTTTGGATTAAGTGCAGCCAACCGCAAGAGTGTATCCACCAGCAGCAGCTGCTGAGTAGCCAGCCAAACCAGCGTGACAAATCATCACCGAAAGCTATGCAATCACCCCAAGAACAGAGAAAAGAGAGCTGTGATTACAGCTAAGCTGACCTGACTTGGAGCTACAGCTATTCCTCTAACAATCCTTGCTTTGGCTAATGTCCAGTCGCAGGAGAATAAAATGGATGAGGTGTGACTCAGGCTCACACAGCAACAGGGACAGCTGTGCATGCATCTTCACAGAGACATGGCTTACTGCTCACATACCCAATCAAGCTATTGCACTGGATGGGCGGACCTTGCGCAAAGTCGACAGTAAGAGAAGAGGAGGACTCTGTGGCTACATAAATAATACAGTTCAAGTGGATGGACAAATTTATGATGCTAAGATGTCGACCATACTATCTGCCCAGAGAATTCACCAGTGCTTTTATTGTTGCTGTTTACATTCCTACAAAAGCAAACTCAAAAAATGCACTGCAGGAATTGTATGTTGTCATCAGCAGCAATAACAGGACTAAAGAACAGGGTGGAATTTTCATAGTAGCTGGTGAAACTGGGTGAATCTAAGAGACCGCACAACTGTTTTACCTAAAGTCCACCCACATGTCCACACCCCCATCAGAGGAAGAAATATCCTGGACCGTGTGTATATAAATATTCTTAGCAGTTCCAAAGCCCTTCCACGTCCACGTTTGGCCTATCAGAACATATTTATCTGCTTCTTCTGCCTACTTAATCACAGTTGATCAAGAGGGTCAAATCATCAGATAAAAGAGTTAAATTGCAAACTTATGAAGCAACAGCAGCCCTACAGGACTGTTTTGAGTGTACAGACTGCCAAATGTTCAGAGATGCTGCCACTCAGGATAACAACATGAGTCTTGAGGAATATTCATCTTCAGTGACATCATATATCAGCAAATGTGTTGATGATGTGGTGGTCAGATCATTCCCCGATCAGAAGGCCTGGATGAATGGACAGGTGACATACCTGGCCGTGTACTAAAAACGTGCTGATCAGCTAGCTGATGTTAACACCTCACTCTCACAGGAGACTGTTCCCTCCTGCCTCAAGACAGTCATCATCGTCCTGTATGGGTCCCTGTGTGTCTCACACACACACCCACACGCACATACATACAATATGCCTACGCTTTACATCGAAATGACAAAACTCTTATGGTGTTACTATGATAGAAATGTTGTTGGACTTTAAAAGCAGTGTATATAATTTGGCAAGAGCATATTTTGACTTCTGGTACAGGGCTGTTTTTTGGGCTGGCTTTATTGACCTTTGGGCTGATTTGTCATACAGACCTGGTAACCCTGCCCATGACATACTATTTCTTGCAGGATGGCATGGCTCTGACCTGTGGTGTATTCTGGCATTCCTGCAGAAACATAATAGTTATCATACAAAATAAATTGACTTTCCATTGTGTGCATACAAGAACATTTTAAGCAGCTCTCATACAAATTTGTGAAAAAAAATTGACCTCATTTTTACTTATGATTTTACTTGCCATTAAAAAAGTAGGGTGCAACATGTGTAAAACGATCCTTCCCAGACAAGTAAGTAAATAAGAGTTGTCAGCACAAACCTCAATGCCATTATCTTCCAAAAGTAACTTTTAGATATTGTCCTAATAACACTCGAATTATTCATTTTTCTTTGTCATCTAAATCAAAACAAGTTGCATACAAAGTGAAGATGTGCTTTATTGGTGGATGTGCTGCACAACACTGAAATGCAATACACCTCTTCACTGTATGTATTGTGATTTAATGTAAATGTGTCTTGGAAAATTCATGTCACAGTGAAAAACAATTCATTCATTTATGAAAGACAAAAGGCTTACAGTAATTTGTCAATTGTCAATTATGGTACAGTAAAGGCATACATGAATACAGTCATATTACTATTGAATTGACCTTTTTTTGATTAGTTTTAATGTAGGCATTTTAACTACTCGCCACCCACCACCCTCAGTCCACCCCTCTCTTTTTGTTCCCCTACTTACCCTCCAATTAACTCCCTCAGCCATCTCACCATGACCACCATGCCCCCCCCACATTCACACACACGCATGCAGACATGCACGCACACACAGACACGTGCACATACACACACATACACAAACACACACAATAAACATGCTGCCGATTAAAATAATCACTGACTGAGTCAAACTGGCATCATTTAAAGTACCAAGCTCATCGGCATTGGATTGTAACTATGTGGACAGATTTTTACTTTTAAACTTTGTAATGGGGGTGTCATTTGATGGCTTAATTTGTTCCAGATTTATTCTCAAGCCACAGTAAAGAAGTTGTTGGGTGTAATTAGCATCATGCTGAGCCTACTATGTCTTTAACTGTGCAGAGTTTCCCCTCCAGAAGAGAACATGTGTTCAAATAATGTGACTGTGAACATAATGTTGTGCCCTTAGAAACAATTAAGAATGTCAGGCAAAAAGTACATGGCCATTAAGGAAATTACACCTAGCTAAATCTTATGCAGCAAAATAAAAGAGCTGGACGATTATGCCTAGCTATTTACTGTATTGTATCCATCGTAATGTGGGCAGGTAACTCCCCACTGCCAAACCTTCCCCACAAATTGGGAATTAGCTCTTGGGGGTCCGGTGTGGAAAGGGCACAGCTGGCGATGAGACCCATGAATGGATCATCACCAGCTGCCCTGCAAATGTCACAGCAGCTGGCTTCTCACTGCTGTGTTCTAGAGCTGCACAATATATCGTTTCAGCAACTGCATCGCAACATCCGGATGCACAAGTCACTTCGGAGGATGGGCAAATCAACTCACCCCTAACCATGTAGATATGCTATTTTTCCTTAACAAAAACCAGTAAGTCTTAAATATGCTGTGGTGACCTTATTATTTTTCTGCGCTCACAACTCCCTCCTGACTGTATATATATGCTCATTTTCTTAAATACAAACCAGTATAACCAGGAGTATTTTTTTAATTTAACTTCTATACAGCACTTTATGTTTTATTTAAAAAAATAGGTTTAGTTTGGTTTGGTCTGCCTTGTTAGTCTAGAAATGGCAGCAATTGCACCCCATTTGACATTGTTTTGTTTGGCGGTGACATTTGTTAAAATTAGCAACTCTCCTCAAATCACTGAGAAGCTCATATTTTTATATTCTATCATGACTGTCAGCCCCCCTGCTACAATGTCTGCAAATCTCTCTGAAAATGTTTTTTAGCTGATAGTGGCCCATCAAAGCAACGTGATCACCAGGTTTCAATACACAAACACACACACGCACACACATACATATGAGCTCAATTCCCCAGCTTTCCAGTCATGTCTGAAAGCAGAGACAGTAGTAAATGTGACACCAAGCTCAGAGTTGTTAAAGAAATTAGTTAATCTCTGGGCAGGGGTCACTCAGTCACCTGTTAAGAAGTTAGATGACGCTGAAAACAAAGAGGCCGCTGACAGCAAGAATTAGTGTGTGTGAGACTTTCATGGTATAGAAGGCTGATGCTAAGAAGTTTGTGTGTGTGTGTGTGTGTGTGTGTGTGTGTGTGTGTGTGTGCGTGCGTGTGTGTTTGTGGACAGGGGGAGCATAATTGTGTTCTTGAGGCCCCTTTTTGGATATCATCCAGGAATTTCAGTAACTTTATAATGGTTGGACAGCTTATCTCAGCTCAGAACAGAGTGTGGGGTTTGGTGGAGGGCTGGGGGTAACAACTGCCACTGACTTTAAAAAATTAGGAATGGAAACCTTCTCAGACTTGCAGACCCTTCTTGAACTGAGTGACATGGATTATACTTGTGTTAATTGGCAGTCTATCCGAATGGGCCACGTGGTAGAAAATGTGGGTCGATCACAAGTCAGGCTTGGTGACTAGGTGTTTCTAATTGGGTTGGCAATTTAAAAAAACTGGAACTGAATACAATGGGGTCTTGTCATATCAACTCACCAAGGACCTTCATGTCATGGATTTTCTTGAAAAATAAGCAGTTGGTGAGGCAAAGAATCGCAAAAATTGATGAAATCAAGCTCTGAGGGACAACTCTAATAAAATTAATGTAAAACAATAATAAATAATCTAAGTTTGTCACATTACAGAAAGATGTGTTATCAACCACCTATCCAAATGTGAATGACTAAAGAAAAATTGACAGGTTTGTAAAATAAGGTTTAGAAATCACAAAAATACGTACAGTTTTCTCCAATCTGAAATGCTGGGGGCATGTCGGCTGAAGGAGTGGAGACCAAGCTGATTTGTAAACTGTCAAAAAACAGTACAAGCCTCTCACTGCTGTACTGGGCTTGTACATTCGTACAAAGCCATCAGAGCCAGAATCCGATTCTGAGCAAGAGGACACTGGAATATCTGGCAATCAACTTCATTCCTCTCAGGCTGAGAGCACTAACAGAGTCATTATTTACTACCCCACCATGATCAATATAATTTAAACTAAACTAATGTTAAAATGAAATACACAGTGCATTGGCAGTTTCTTTGAACTACACATACCTGCAGATCTCCTGACTGCTTTATGTGTGGATTTCTCAATGTCATCATTGCAATACAAAACCTGAGCAACAGAATATCTCTATCAGGGCTGAGTCTGAGTCTGCATGTGGGCCTCCCCTCACACCAAATTTGAAAAAAAAAGGCACCCCCTAACATACACATCGTCCCTTCCCCTGTTTTCTTTGGTTTAACTTAATTCCTGGATGCCTATTGGATCATGATTATGTTATTTGATCCTATAGACACTCAAGAATCATGCCAAGACAACCTTATATTGCTGGGTGAGTCAACACCAGAAGCAGATACATACAAAAAAATATTTTACTCCAGATGATGTATAAAAATCATTTGCTTTTTCATGAAAGCATGAAACTTGGTACAATTGTACAGTTTGAGGGCTTGAACATTTTCAGAGGTGAGCCATCGCAAAAACACCTCATGGCAACAATTTTACTTTCCACCTTAAGTGAACTATGTATTTTCATGATAACACAGAACAGGTAATGTCTACCCCTATGTTTTGATGGTCAGGGATAACAATGATACAATGTACAACACCATAAACTCTTCAAGTGAACACTTAATGCTAAATTCAAGAAGGAAACTAGAGACCATCTGGCAGTGGGAACACACCAGCCACGATGCCCATTAACATTTTGACTGCTCAGTTGTAGTTATTACTACTTCTAAGCGCTGTATCGTAGGCAACTAGACTTGTTTCAGTTTCTTCCTCCAACAGAGGAGGTGGCCTACGACACTACCTGTCACCCACCTACAATGCAGTACTGAGTTCCCTCCCCAGACAGCTTAACAACCATTCACACCTGAGCTCACCTATCCCTAGCACCCCACATGAAGGCCGGTTGGGTCAACGACCCACAAGTGGCCCTAACAACTCTGAAATTCAGAGCTCACACACAACCTTAACGACTCTGTAAGGACACACCCTTTTAAACACAAGTTTAAAAGCTTGCAACTCCCCTTTAGTTAGTTAGAACTGAAGAAGCCTCTTGGATGAGAGGTGAAACATCTTCAAGAAACAGAAAAGTCCAGTAGCCTAGGATACAGCACTTAGAATTACCAAGACCTGGATGACTGAGTACCTTCATCAACATAGTCATTACTACATTATTACATGAGCACTCAGTAATCATAGGTCAGATCACTGACCATTGGTCAGACCACGGCCCTCATTTTGATCTCAACTACACACCTGTAAAGTTTCATGACAGAATCTCGCACGGCTATGGTGCTATTACACTGACAAAATGTGTTCACAGACAGAGATTTCACATGGTAAAGTACTGCAAACAGCTGCTGTGAGTGGTTCCCACTACTGTAGGCATCATCAGTACCACATTTTGCCATGATGACACCCACCCACCAACCTAGACACACACACAGAGACTCCCAAGGTGAAAACTTAACCAGCCATGCTGTCATGTAATCACAGTATCTGAGAACCTTGACCAGACCTTCTAATAATATCATGTCTTCATGCATGTTGTGTTAAACTTTTTTTTGTGCAGGCTTACTCGGGAGGTCATGGGAGTGTGCACAACCGGTTTACATGCGTTTTGTGGAATTGGAGAAGGCCTATGACTGTGTCAATTAATCAAAATTAATTGCACATCCCAGTGTGTTTTGGTATTTCTATGATGTTTCCTCACAAAGTTTTATCATTTTTGTAACTTAATTTTGTGTTTAACCTTAAAAAGCTTAAACATTAAGCTGTTGCTAAAATGGAATAGACTACAGTAGAATCTGGGACTTTTCTGTCATCCATTAACTTGGTTTCTGGTACTATAATAAAGACTGTTTAAACACACTGATCCTTTGGCTCACAGCTGTGTCTCTGGGTTAGAGAGAGTGTCTGCTCTCTCCAACCCAGCAGTGTCTGCAGGGTGGGGTGTCATAGAGCGTGATTAATCTGCGTTATTTATTTTTTAAATATATTTTTAACTATATATATATACTCTATTTGTATCTCTCTGTTTGGACAGGAAAATAGGTGTAAAAATATTTAGTTCCTTGAGATTTTGTGAGGTTATTTTGTAACTCTGGGTGCTATCCAACTATCACCTCTTGGGGTACAAAGTGGTATTATGAGACATGACGGGCAGTGGCTACCAGGTTAGCATGCTGACTTCATTAGACATCTCTGCAATAAAATACATAGAAATGCTGTTGTTTCTTCACATTCTGTTGACATTGTATTACTTGATCACGTTTTTAAAGTTTCAAACTAAAATGCTGGCCATATCTTGCATATTTTCCCTTTGAATGGCACATAACATTTTTTTAGGGTGTAGTTCTTGGTCATGTATTGTATATTGGAATGCATCACATTGACAAGATTATCTAATATTCTTTGTATGTCATGTATTTATATACAGTAAACAGAGCTGGACAAAAAATACACTCTGCTGGATACACTCTCAGCCAGAGTTTTAAAAACACACAACATAAAGGTTAATTGGGAGAGCTAAGTTCAGACAATGTTCACCACAATGTTGCAAAAGTGTCCTACTGAAAATCTTGTGAAGCCATTTGATGCACTGCTGATCCGAATTGAAATACTGCAGCACTTCATGAATATATTTGATTTGCTTCATGTCCTTGAGTCTGTTGTTCACAGTCAGGAAGACAAATACTTCATTAACGAAACCTTCTCTTATGTATTTGAGCCATCTAGGAGTTAACACTTGAGCGTTGTAGGTCCATGAAAAAACACCAGGTAGTTGTGCTGAAGTTGTGCAGCCATCAGCAACAAAAGCGCTGTGGGACTTTTATTTTGGATGTGCCTGGGAAAACGTGAAAAGCACACTGAGAGGCCCAACCTCTGTGCTGCCTCTTTTAAGCCCCAGTTTGAGAGACTGTGCCAAAGTTGGAATGAAAAGCTCATTTTGCCTCTTCCTCTCAACAGCAAGGTACCCAGAAACCCCTCCAAGGTCTCCTCAATCCAAGAGCTATGTTTTATGAAAAGGCAATATGCTTTGAACACTGCGTTGACCTGTTTGGCTTAGGGCGTAATACTTTTATTTATTTAAGCTCCTGAGAGGAATAGTATTTTTCAGTAGTTGTGAGTAGTTCTGAACATGTACACACACATATACACATCCATTGGATCTGGTATTTACTTCTCTAGAGCCACTCTTAGAAATAACTTCGATGCCCTTCGAATGTTTCATGAAAACTTAGGGCATTCATGAGTGTAACCGCTGGAGACGAAATGCTTGATGCAGCACAGACACTGTGACTGTGTGTTTTCTCTTGTTTTAAGTGAGTGAAGTGACTGAATGGCTAAGATTTTTTCTTCGACTTCTGATGATGGTGTTCTAAAGCAACACAATGAAAAAGGTCTTGGTACTAAACATAAGTACTGTGCACAATTAAATATAGCCGCAAGCGGAAAATTGTAGGTTCAAGCCAATTTTGCACTCAACAAAAGGAACAGTGCAATCAACCAAAATTACAGCCATGAGCAGCGACAAGTAGGTTTCAGATGGGGAGCAAAAAAACTTTAGTCCCTTCTCAATTTGCCCTTCATTAGTTGTGAATGTAACTCAGTGTATATTTAGGAGATCCAAGGATGTCTCCAGTGAATTTATCAGGATTGCTTAAATACAACTTGAGTTATGAGCAAATAGGCAATGAGCCTTGTGTATTTGAACCAATCAATATGTCATATACGATTTTGGTTAATATTTGCCCCAGAGCATGCACACAAAATTGGAAATTCTGTTTTCTTGGTATGGGGATTTATAATGATTAGACAAATTGTTGCGATTTTAAAAAACATTCTGCAATCATTGAATTTTTGGTACTGATACACATTTCTAAGTCAATCTCAGTCCCTCAATGCCATATACCAAACTTGGTGTTGATATAATTAAAATTTGAAAAAGTGTATTTACATTACTGTTTCTCAGTTTGTGCAAATTAGCAAAAAAATCATGGAAGGCTTTTGGAGAGTACATTAAGCCTTAATTACATCACCACCACCTGGCCAATTGGGCTTCTTGGGAAGCACTTGCACATCTCTTCAAAATATCAAAAAAGACTTAAGCTCAGTAAATTGGTGATACCAGAATATATAGTACTGAAACTCGCCAAATGTTTTAGAACGTTTCCACTGATGCCTTACTCGTTGTCTCACAACTGAGATCACTCGTAATCTGGAAAGTTTTCTCTGTTTATGTGATGGAGATGTTAACACACATCGGGACCTACACAGATGCTGAGGAGCACAGACATCCATGATGCACAGGAGACAAGGCACACAGATCCATCTCCCCTGGGAAGAAACGCAGTCCCGGGTGGTAAGCTCAGACTTGGCATTTATTGTATAATAAGTTCTTTTAATGTTTCACTTGTGTCACCAAGAACATCATTCCTTTTTTTAATTCATTGCAGATATTTTTCATTGCATTAACTGTAACCCCTTATGACTCTAGCACAACGTGAGTGAGGATATAGCCAAATTGTCACCCCTAGTAATTGAGGTACAAGGCCCAGCGGACCCCTGTGCCTGCGGGTGCACCTGGTCAGCGGCTGTGGAGACACTGGCCTCACATTTATGGTCCCCCTCTCCTCATTGCCCTGACTACGCTTGGCTAAGGTTTGCAGGTGGGGGTATCTCTGGCACTACACTTCCCAGTTTCCACATTACAGTCTGTGACAATGAACGGCCTTACATTCTGTGACTCAGTGTTTCCAGTCTGCTTATTGTGCGCAAAGTGGAATGTGTCATGTGACTGACAGATGTATAGTTTGTGCGTTATGCACGGGGTCTCTGAGCCCACTGTGTTACCAGTCATTGTGACACTTTGCCACTCCTTCATTTGCTGCTTGTTGCATACTCCTCGTAATTTCTTGCCTGGACCTCAGTAATCAACATCAAAATCTCACTTTCAGTAAAGTTTTTCTTTTTTGTTTGTTTTGCAGCAGGATAGGCCACTGTTATATAGACAATGATTGACTCGATGTCAGTTCTATGTCCCATAAAGGATGTTGGCTGGATTGGCGATGGGACCCTGGCAGGGCTGACAATGGGGAACAAAAGACCCAGGGGCTGGAGACACCTCAACCAACCCAAGGACTGGAGAGGTGTCGACTGAGCCAGGACCAGGAGGGCCGTCAGCGAACCCAGGACCACAAGGGGCGTCAGCCGACCCAGAAACAGATGAGATGTTCCTCAAAAAGGAGACTCCTTGAAATCATCTGAGGTGCAGTTAGTCTGGAGGCTAGCAGACAGGCTGGCCGATTCAGGAATTAGCAGGAGATAAGCAAGCTCGGGCTGACAGCTGGGAACCTGGAGCTAAGGTTTCAGCAGAGAACTGGAACATTGGCTTAAGGGTGCTGAGGAAGTCTTTGGCCCATGCAGGTCCTCCAAAGCCAGGGTATTGAGGTCACTTTTTTATGTGCAACCAACAGAGGAGCCTCTTTGTGACCCCACTCACCTGTCAGATGACCTGAATGCTGAATGAAGTTTCACAATCAAGTCAAAAAGTTAATCTCAAATTGTTCCTGCTAGGTCCGTGTTTGGTTGGATCGTACAGTCGCAGTACATCAAAGAAGGACCTGAACACAGACACAGGCAGGCAAATGTTTAACAAAAATCACGCTTTAATGATGAGCTAATACCCAAAGTCAACAATCCAAAATGCGAACAACCAAAAGCAGGCAAAAGAAAGTTCAAGGAAAAAACTGAAGAGAGACGCAAAACTGAAGACAAACCAGCCACGGACAACAAAGGTAACAAAGATGACACATGATGACTAGGAAAAAGGCACAGGAACACAACAGACACTGGAGACACAGTATAAAAACAGATGAACAAACGAAGAGTGAAGGAAAAACATAGACATTACATACACAGGGGCTAATGAACAAATGAAACACAGGGGTTCATAGAAAGAGGGCAGGAAAACAGACAAAGACTGGAAGTTGAAAGTAAAACATGACACATAAGGGTAAACTTTCAACATTAAACAAGAAATTAACTGGACTAAAACCTAGGACCATGACAATTTTGAGTTTAAGTTTTCTGGCTCACAGCAATTTGAGTGACAGCTGCAGACAACAAATCCTACTACTATAATTGGAGAGCATTTTTTGTGTGAGTACCACCATCCCTCAAAACCACATTCCTCCAATTCCCTCTAAACTTGCCCCAAGGTTTCAGGGGCTAGCATCCATTTCTAATTTTTTTTTTCACCTTTTTTTCTCTAAGTCATGAATTAAAATGTTCACAGTTTGCATAATCCAATTGAATGTTAAAATATTAAAGTGATAAATATGGAAGCCTATTTCCTGCAGTTAACGAAAAGGATAACATGAAAACTAAGCTTGATGAACAAAATATTCCCATGGTCATGAAATAAAAGGTAGAAATTATGAGATACAAAAAAAGTCAAAATTATGTGATAGAAGTCATTATTATGAGATGGAGGGTCAAAATTATGAAATAGAAATTCAAAATGATGAGATACAAAACTCATAAATATGACGTAAAAATGATGAGGTTATCACAAACCGAAATTATGAGATGATAACTCAGATACAAAAGTCTTAACTATGGGATAAAATGTCAACACTACTCATAATTTTGACTTTTTAACCCACAACTATGTCTTACTATGGGAATAGATTTCATCCTTTTTGCCTTAATTGGTGGAAATGAGGACTTTTCCAATAAGAGAATATTTATATATATATTTAGTATATATATATATATATATATATATATACATATATATATATATATATATATATATATATATATATATATATATATATATATATTTAATTCCTGCTGATTAGCTCATGTGTGCCGGTGTACACAGCAGCATTTATAATTTCAAACTTAGCACAGACTACTCCACCCCAACCCGATCCTTATTTGATAAACTTTTGGTAATGTTTGAATTTGTTCATGTTAACAATTTATCAAAAAGAGACAAAAACGCAAGACACACAGAGGCAAGAAGGTAAAAAAAAAAACTCTGTAGGCGGCTGTCTAAAGTACAGGATCCATAATGTTATATGTAAGTAACAAAAGGCTGGCAGAGGAAAGTCCCAGGAAAAAAATAAAGAGAAATACAAAAGAGGACAAATCAGAAACCACAGAGAACAAAGCAGCGCCACAGAGGACACATGAAGACCGAGTAACAGGCACAGGAAGACAGGAGACACAGGGGACACAGATGAACCAACAAAGAGTGCAGGGAAAATTCAGGCTTAAATACACAGGCAGGAAAATGACACAGACAGGAAGTGGAAAGTAAAACATGACACATGAGGATATAATCTACAAAAGTAAAACACAACCGAAAACCGAAACCATTAGGATTGAGATTGGGATTCACCCTCCTTGATATAATTGTCTCTGATAGTTTCAAAACAATGTGGACATGGTTTCACACTGCTCCGCAATATTTCTGAAAAGTCACTATATTTAGTCATGACCAGCCTGCTGCTAATAATATGCAGATCTGATGGGACTGGCACTACTCATACTCGTGATGAATATATAGTATTTATTTAATATCTAATATTTAATGCTCATATCATATCAGACAGGAGCAAATGTCAAAGCTAGGAACTAAGACCTCTATTGTAAAAACTGTATATATTTAGCTTGGCTTTGCTTTCCTGTAAAAGATACTAATAGTTTTTCCTCATTTCTTCAAACAATAAAGCATTTCACTGGGGATCATAGTTAATGCCTACATGGGGGAACTGTTAGTTAGTTACTGACAACAGCTCCCATACTCCCTCGTGTATAATTGTGAAGGATTTGCATGTTTCCACCACAGAATGGAGGATGTGAGGCATGTTTATATACAAGCAGAATTCTCTCTCTCTCTCTCTGTGTGTGTGTGTGTGTGTGTGTGTGTGTGTGTGTGTGTGTCCAGCTCTTTCTGCGTCTTGCCTGAACCCCGTGTTACCCTCACACAGTTCCCATGGTGAGAAGTTTCTGTCATCCCACAGTGTGACACAGATGTTCACTTTTTTATATGTTTACTTTGTTGCAGGATGTTTTCCTGTGTGTTGGAGCTCTCTGCACGTGCTCTGACTCTCGTAGGCAGGGAAGCAGAAACCACATGACACATTCTTCCTGAGCTGCTGAAGATACAAACAACCTCTACTGATCAAAAAAAGAACTACAGGACACTGCACATTGTGAGAGAATACCAAAAACGTTTGATTTTTCTTATACATTGTATGAATGTACTGTATTGTACTTTTTATGGAAGCACATTGCATGTCAAAATGTATTTCCTCAGTTTTTTTTACTGCTTTTGTTTTCTACTTTTTTGATGTGTTTCATGCTCCTCTTCTGAAGCCCGACCTTTGTTTGTAGTTTAATTCATAAAGACAGGGCTGTACCAAAGTATGCTAAGTATGCAAAGCTTTAATGGCAACACTTAATTAATAAATGGTACATTATAGTTAATTACAATTTGGGTAACAAATAATTAAACAATGGCCGTGCCATGACCAAAAGTCATCTTTTGTCTGTTAATGTAAAAGCATAAAAATTTAAATCACAAATTGCAGTTGCCCTTTCTAGTTGCCCTTTCCACCACTGTAAATAACAATATACAAATATACAACACACAATACTGTAAGGAACACAATAAGGCAAAAAACATGTCCAATTAAAAGTCATCACAGCTCTGGTTTTTCTTGAAGCCATTGTTTGAGAAGGATTTTAAATAAATGTTTTACATAAAGCTCCTTATTGCAACTAATAGGTCATTCCAAAACTCACTTCCCTTCACTGACAACAACGTTTGTCCAAAGTGGTGCGCCTATATAGCACTTATAGGTGAAATATGGGGCCAAGTAGCTGAGAAGCTTGACCCATATACAGAATTAGGTGAGGACATTTTTTTGTGTTGCTTAGTTGTAGTCATAAGTGAAGTGGATGGTACATTACTTAATGGCCAACTGTTTTTTTCATAACGTCTCATGACATCTATTATTTATTGCCCTATGGTACATTTATAGTTATAGTATGATATGATAATTACCCTGAGTAGAATACATACCTGCTGGCATGAGGCCCCTGCAAAGAGTGGGCCATAGGGCAATCGCTTTAAAAATTGATATTTAGTATATAGTATCAATTAAATTAAGTAAATGTAGTACATTTATCTTGTTAAATAAAGTTCTGTTTTCCAGAGTATTTAGTCAATATTTCAAGTGTGAAAATGTTTCACCAATAGAACTGAGTGGGCCTGCATGTTTTTAGAGTTTAGTTTAAAGAGGCAAGCAATTAAACAGAAAGATAAAGTGACATCTTGTTATATGTCTCCTTCCAGCAGTAATTCCTCACATCCTCATATAGTCCACATAGTAATTTGCTCTATGCGCACACTTAACATACACTCTCATGACAGACTGCTAAGTTAAAGTCTTGAACTAACATTAGCTGCTACTCTGAGCTGCACATCTGTGTAAGTAAAATGAAAGGCTTGTGGTTGGTTAACACCACCGCAGGCAGTAAACTGGATTATACATAAACTTCAAAATTTTGCAGGATGAAACTCCTTAGCTCATCTATTCTTTTTTGAATAATGCCAATAAATATGTTAAACTCAATTGCAATACGATGCAGCATCATTTTGATCACATTGGTGCTGCATCATTTTTGATTAAATAATTTCTGTGTGGAGTGACCACCATGTTATTCCTCAGCCCTCCAAGGGTCAATTCACCAACTTCAATTCAGTTAGGCGGGGATTGCCCTGACGGCAATAATAATACTAATAATACTACTACTAATAATAATAATAATAATAACAATAATAATAACAATAATAATAATGTGTATAGCACCTTAAGTTACAGATTGTTTTAACAGACTAAGCAAAAGCAGGAAACTCAGGAAGATAATATAACAGAATAAACGCTCAACAGTCTAGCCAAACATAAGGAAGCCCACACTATGAAGAAGTTGAAAAAAGAAGGCAAAACACAAAATGCAAACCACAAAGTGTCAATATGAAAGTAAGATGAATGAATAAAAGCGATAATAATCACATAAAAACAAATTAAAAAAACGTCTTTATAAATAAATAAATGCAATAAAGGATGTTAAGAGGACAACATAACATAGGAAGAATTAGAAAGAGATAAATAGAAAGAGTCAAAAGAATAAAAAGATAGAACGACTGAATTAAAAAGGGGTGACTTCACATAGAAGCAAGTCTACAAAAATGGTTTTCAAGATGTGATTTAAAGGAAGCTGCCAATTTTGCAAGCGTTATCTCCTCAGGTAGTTCGTTTCAAAGTCAAGGGACCCTGATGACAAAAACACGGTCGCCTTTAGTTTTAAGCCTTGACTTTGACTTGACTAATAAAATAAATCACAAACAATTATTAATAATAATTTCAAGTTGTATTCATACACGTGTAACACTACAATTTTTCTGCAGCTTGCAAAGAGGAATAAGTGACAACAGGGGCCTTATTTACCAAAGTATGCGCTATGCTGGGGAAATCAGCAAAGCAAGCTAAATTCTGAAAGTATCCAATCAAAGAAGTCCCACCTCCTCCCTTCAGAGCCACTCCTCTAAAAAACGTGAATGCCCACTACACTACACATTCTGCCCTGTAGCTGTCGCTGGTAGCTAGCTGGTAAATAATATTAGCTGATAGTTTGCTACATTCAACGTGCTCTCTTAACTTTTAAGACTAATAAATACATAAACAAACCTCTCTGTTAAATGCAGAAATGCAACAATCATGTACACCCAACAAAACAGCTGTCACAAATGTGCCTCAGTCCAAAAGACTAGCCAGCACAACAGTTACTCCAGCTGTGCGCTTATGCTGCCATCAGCCGCCAAAGCAAGCTGTTACTGCTGCCATAGCTTTTTTGGGCTCTGAGGCTGTGTGCTTTGTGGTACTCAGCGGCTATATGACAAATGCCTAATTTTGGCTGTACTTTCTCTGCTGCGCTAGCTTGGTAAAAGCTTTAGCAATACATCCACCTAGCCCTGAGGACCGCATGTCAAATCTTTTCATAAGAGCCTGTTTGTAGAAATTATTGCAAAAAACTGTCAAATAGCAACAGTAGAAGACCATGATGTCAAAAATAGTATGCCACCGAAAGGATGACAATGGTTTACCATACATCAGGAAACAGTCCTTACTGTAATTGTTACTGTCATCTGTCATATGTAGAACACACAATTTTACTGTGAAAATACATAATTTGGATAAAGCTCATGGGAAAATAATGTGATTTCACAAGCAAGTAATCACCCCAAAAAATTAACGGTATATTTCTGTCTGTATCCCAGATTTTGCTAATTTTAAAAATGTGCTAGGCCATATAAAAAAAAAAAGATTTCTTGTTAATACCATATAATTTATTGTCTTTTTACGTAAATATGGCTTTCTGAAGAAAGTCAAGTGATTTCTTATAAACAAAGGCCTAACTTTATTTTTTTGGTCATATTTTAAAAACAGTAATTTGATTTTCCATACTATTACTTTTTCTTCATGAGGACAAATATGTGCAAGGACGACCAAAAGAACCCACTACGGCTTATCATGTCATAATCCAAATAAAACTACAACAATTCAGAGAAAATCATGAAATGGAAGTGGCACTGATACTCCACGAACTGCTCACAAACCATTCTGCTTATTTTAAAAATTACTTCAGAGTCCAGGGTTGCTTGCTAATTGTAAAGAGAGAGAGAGAGAAAAGCAGACAGACAGATGGATTAACAGATGAGGACAGAGAGAGGGAGACAGGGAGACAGTGAGACAGACTGACGGACGGAGAGAGGGAGGAGAGACATGACTCTCATCCAGTGATAATGGAAATCCATTAGGTTGGCTAACGAAATGTTTAGTTGTAATTTCTATAGGAGGTCGTTTTGTTTTCACTTCAGAGGATGTATGTCCTTCTGTCTTCTCTTATCTCCTTACTTTTTCTTTTGGGTCTCATAACTTCTACCAGGGGTCGTACTTGACATGGACCTCATCAGCTTCTCTGCCGACCTACTAGTCCACCGTTCTGATCGGATACCAATCTTGTCAAGGATAAATAGCGGTGAGTGGTTGTAAAGTTCAGTGTACATTACTTTAACAACATAAGGCTTGAGGCGCATCATTTTTTAAACACTGTCATGTTCAAAGAGTGTATACAATAGTTGACAATAAGGAATGCATAAATCCAGGCATTGCATAATTTAAATTTAATCGATTTCAACTTCTTGCCCGGCTCAGATATCCAAGACCTTTTTTAGTTGTTTTTTTTGTTTTTTTAATTAACTACTAGAATATAGATATTTTGTTCCTTATGGAAACTTGGCACAAACCAATGGATTGCTGCCCCCTGGTGCTTCCTTCACTACCTTGTCTATGTCTTTAACTGCTGTATTTTTTAATAGATTTCAGTATTAATGTAGATGATTGCGCTGAATCCCGAGCCATACAATTTTTAACTTGATAAAATCATTTAACATTCTCCTCAGCAAGGTGCCACTGGGGAATGCAAAGCTGCCAACTCTGCAGGAATGCGGGATGGCCAGCAGTGTGATTCATTGTCAGTGACATCAGCTTTAGGGATTTCATTTAATTGATCTTCTGAACTGGTACTGCCTTTAAAAGTTTGTTTTTGGCCCCTTCTTCAACTATTCAACACTATCTATAGGGCTACGTTAAAATGACCAAAATCTCTTAATACAAGTAATTTCATATCAAGATAATGACACTTTGCACATTTGCACATTGTCTGCAAATTCAATGACTAAATAATCTAAAGTTACCACAAGGAATGGCCTTCTTTTAAATTACGTTTTGAGACATATAAAAGGTACTTACTTATATTTGGTTATTTTTCTCTTTTTATGTAGAACCTTTGTGTAATTTTACAATTAAGTATGAAGCAAAATATAAAATATTAAAAGGTAAATAATACTTCTTTAGTGGCAAACAAAATAAATACATGTCTTAAATGTGAATCTCGTCATGTCTGAGTCTGGGATTTGTTTAAAGCACTTACATGTATTTTGGTGGCTCTCAGCCATAGACTCTCTAACTCTCTAAAAAGAAAGTAAAAATAAGTTTTTGTTGTTTGACTGTGTTAAGGCGACATGTCTGTTTTTTTCTGGTCCATGTCAGACTTTCATACCCAAGCCACGTCCATCGACAGAAGTAGCCTGTCTTTTAGGTCTTGGCTGGTCAGGGTCCTCCTCCTGTTTGGAATCACCCCTGTTCTCTGTGAGGAAGAGTGCAAAGCGTTGTCCAGATGAGAAACTATTGTCCTTAAGAGCTCTAATACGACACAACAAAATAAACAATAGAGCATAACATGAATCAATCAATCACATTTTTGTCTTATCACACATTATATATTGTCATATCACACAGCCCTATATGTATTTACATTGGTGTGGTGAAAATGCAAAGCTGAAATTTCCACTATTCTAGCTTGTATCAATGATTGGAAGATTCAAATTTACATCTTAACTTTACAACTGACCCTTAAGAGGTTATTATGCCACGAAAATCAAAACCCTTCGAACATTCTTGGCCTTCTTTCTGATCAACATCTGAACTCAGAACATTGCATTGTGAGGGTTTTCAGACCTTTCTCTTACAGTTATCCTGAATATGGGTTTGTAAATTAATATTACAAAACACATTCACCACATTCTGTTCCTACAAAGGTCCTTAATCACCTTTGTATTCTAGAAAAAAATACAACACACACACACACACACACACATAATTCATGACTTAATAAATACATGCAAAAGACGTCCTTCTCAGGCAGACTGTAAGTATTACACATTCAGGGCATTTACATAGTCTAAATAAAATGATTATATTAGAGATACAGTATATTACAATACGTTTACCTTGGTTAGAAATATGAGAACCTACAACACATATTGTATATATTTGCATATTGTAGTGTAATGATCAGCAAAATATGTGATCAGCAACAATTTTTTCTGTCTTTGAGGATGTTCATGTTGGCCTACAGCTGAACTTTTCATTTTCTGATATCCAAGTATTGCACAGAAAATCCCACTGGAGACAGCAGCTAAACAGGCTAGCAGACACACTGGCTGGAAGCTGGGCAATCTCTCACGGTAGGCTGAAAGTAGGTCAGCTGACCTGGGCAGCTTTGCTTAGTTCTGAATGTTCTGTCAGTCTGTTAAGTTGGTTTAGATAACGTGGAAAGCATTGAGCACTGTTGTAGTTGGCCTCCCTGACTGATCAAGGACTCATTTTGGTCCCCTTTTTCTCATTTTTGATCGAAAAGTGACCGTGTGTTCTTGTGTGCAGCCCCCCACAGTGTCTCCTTTGAACTGCTATATCTGTTAACTGTTTTAAGCAGCTCCTGTTTTAAAAAGCTTTAAAAAGCTTTTATTTATTTAATGCTTTTTTTTGGCAGAGAGGATTCTGCCAGTCCACAGTGAACATCTGATTGACGACTTTAAGCCTTCAAATGAAAAAATGACAACAGCTAAACATCGTACCATGTCTGTAGGAGTTTAATTTATGGTAAGCAGTGGTATATATCACGGTTATTTAATTGCAAAAGTGAAATTTTGCAGTAAATTATTGGCAGCTGTGGTTGCCAGAATTTCACTGTAAAAAATATGGCACAACACATAATGGTTGGCATTGATTTTACAGTCAACAAGTGCTTATGGTAAAATACAAATGATTTAACAAAGACCATTGTAAATCGAAGTACAGGTTATCATTACAAAACTTGAAGAAACTGTCAGAATGTCAGAAACAGAATGTGTAAATATGAATTTACACATTCTGTTAATAACAAATTGAACCGATCCAACATCTTGTCCAGTATACTCACTAAGCAGTGTTGAAATCTTGATAAAGCTCATGTCCATATATGGAGGATAATCCTTTGTGGAAGGAATACATAAAGAATTAGCCACTTGCATGGGTTTATCAAGAGCAACAGCCACTGAGTCAAGACTTGACTGAAGAGGGTGCTCAACATGGGATAGAGTCTCACACAGACATGATGTTCAGTAAACTGGATCCTAATGCATGCACTGCCATCAGTTTTGCTTGAAGCCTTGTCCATCAGTTGTTCACTACTAGTGTGATCCTCCCTGCAGCCAAAGTGATTGATGCAGTGCTTGAGCATGATACCTACACACTGATATACATTTATGGAAGGCAAGGGTCAAAACCAGGGAAGGTAGTCCAAACAGGAAAATTAATCCAAAAGGAAAAAAAAAAAAATCAAGATCACCTGACATGATCTCAGTCTGCCATGTACAGCCATTAGCTACTGAAACTTTAGCCTGTTCACCAGAGGTATTGTCTGTGCAGTCTTGGGATGTTCCACAGTAAATTATGAGTTCAGCTGTAGGAGTGAACATCCTCAAAGACATTTTTTTTTCCATCTACAGTATACTACTCAGTAGAGGATGACATATTTTGTCATCCTCTACTGAGTAGACTACTACATATTTCAATACTGAGCATTACGCTACAATATGCTGACCCGCGAGTTGTTATTTTTGCATTGTTGTAGGTTGTGGTATTTTCATTTTCATTAAATCAATCTCTGATAGAATCATAATTTAGACCATGTACATGCCCTGAATATATAGTGAATACATTTTACCTGAGAAAACTTTGTTCTCTGTGTGTTAAATCCAAAGGTCACTAAAGGCCTCCTGCAAGAATGCAAGAATGCAAGAAATGAGACCAGAAACCTAAGTAATGTGATGTTCTGAGGTTTTGATGTTTCTAGGGTAAAAAGTAAAAACACATCCAATCATTGTTTCAAGCTAGTCAGTCATGAAGGATGGTGAAAATTCTAGCTGGGAGTTTTTGATAATCAATATCAATAGATAATGTTGGAACAATTAAGCAAGTGGCCAAAAGGCCTTTAAAGAACTCCACATCTATTAGCAGACACATAAGGAGCACATAATTGATGTGAATGTTTAAGTAAAAGCAGGGAAAAAAACAAATGAAAACAAAAACATTTGAGGGAAGTTCTCGTTCAGAGGCCTATCAATTTAATGTACTCACTGAAGCTGAGTGACGGTCACGCTGATCAGGAAGAAGAGTCCTGGCCATCCTGCATTCATGTAAGGTTGTTAGCCCTGCAGCTTTCTCCAGCTGCACCACACTGAGGAGAGAGTTAAAAGATTTTGTTCATTAAAAATTGTATGTATGTTGAAATCTATGGAAAAATCCCGCAATGAAAGGGACAGAACAGATGTGGTTCTTAAAAAACTGCAATGCCCCTACTGCAGCCTACTGACCTCAGGCCACTCAAAAAGTTGTAACTAGGTGGACAAAGGAATACCAGGGGGTAGTATTCTGTTGATTTGAACAAAGTCTCCATCAGGAATAAAATATCTAAACACTGGTAGTTTATAAAATAACTAAGAATAAAAGATTAATTAAACAGTGATCAAATATTGAAATGGCTCATAGCAACTAAAGAAACAGAATAATTTGAAAATAAATTACATTACGCAATGCCTAGATAAATGCAGTGCTTAACGTCAACAGTTGCATACACTGAACATGAAATAGCTACATGGTGCTCACAAAAAGAGATAAACCTAAAGTTCTCTGTTTTTAAATGAACGAACATTGAACTGCACAACCACTTACCACTACTTATCCTTGGCAAGACAGACAAGAGCAGACTAGTAGAACAGAGACCTGCACCAGCAGAGAGGTTAATAAGGTCCATGTCAAATACGGCCACTGGTAGACGTAATAATACTTGCAAGAATGAATATAAGATATAAAAGAAGACAAAAACACAAAATCATTTCAATCATCATCTCTTTCACTCTTTTGATGCATGCCGGAACACATTTTCACCAGGGTGGGCTGCCCTGTATACGTGCATGCGCTTAGCAGTGCACATGTACATGCATTAACATCAACTGGCAGATGTTATGTAGGCCTAATAGATACAATGAAATGAAACCTGCCTGGAAATAATTTTGCAGCACTGTAACATAGCAGCTCTAAAGAAATATCAGTCAGCAGCATCACCGCAACAACCGATCACAAGGCTGGCGATGATGAGCCACATACAACGCACAAAACAGTATTAACAAATACAAAAACTTTTATTATCTCGCATCTACCCACACAAAGTAATTGCACAAGATACCTCCGTAGTATACATTCGAGGCCCCGTTGGTAACAGTAAAAATAGCTTCGACACTGTCCTAGCTGAACATCCTCAGTTATTTAAATAAAAAGTCCAAAAAACAAAATCTCTCTGTTTCAGAACTACGGTCAATATTATTATTTTTTAATCCACTGGAGAAGCAGGACCTCATCAGGGATGAATCATTTCGGATATCTGAAATATAGACAAAAAGACAAGATAGCTGTGTAAAAAACTACTGCAGCTCCCACTGCAACCTCTTAAAGCCACTATTATTACCACAACTGTCTGCGCTCTCTTCTTTTTGTGCTGTAACCTATAATAATGCATCAGGTAGCCCTTTTAAAATAACCCCCACATTATCGGAGTAAATTTGTTTACATTTTCCATGTGTTTGAAGCTATGATGAGTCTATTCTTTTGTGTTTTCTGACCTGCCGTTGTGTTTTCCTGTTGAGGGCCTGAAGAGAGCCTCACCGCAAAATAGTCCGAATTATGAACTTCCTTGTTTGGCTTGCTTGGCTTGTGCAGTATGCATAAATGGTGTGTGAAATGGTAGCGGTGCAAATGTACTATTGAGTCGGGCAAAGTCTCAGCAAGTTGCACACAACCGTCTCTGAGCCAAAAAGAGACTGGAACAAAGCTTTGCGTTTAGATGATTCTCTGATGACAACAGAAATCTCTTGGACAAAATTGAATGTGTCTCACTTCCCTCCCAACCTCTTGCAGAACGAGGTCCAATGCTTGATTACTGCAATAAATTTAAAGGGAGCCAAGGCACTCTACTTTAAGTTTCCCTTGGACACCACTCAGACATCCAGACATGTTAAGCGTTGTCAAAACAACATCCCTGCAGCCGTTCCAGTGACACGTTTAAATGGAGAAAAATGTCCATGATGCATGATTACGGTGTTTCTGTTGATAAGTCACGTGCACTGTAAAATCGCAGAAGGGAAACCATTGTGATGACTGTGTCCTCAGAGTGGCATCCCTTGCCTGCCCAATTGCAGGCCTTAAGCGTGGCTTAACTTGCCTTATGCGTGGCTAAGACATGCAGTGAGTCGGAGTGCAGATCTCATAACTTGTGTTGGGCAAACTTTTCTCTCACTTTTTTCCAGTTACAGAATTGTCTCTTGGTAAATGCACTGCGGCCATGCATTTATCCTGCCACCACCTTTTTTTTGCAGACAAAGCACAGGACAGAGTCACTTTCTTTAACTTAATGCAACCATTTCCATTTTTCAAACCATCCCGTTGGAATGATCTCTCAAAGCTCTCTGTGCCGGATTTCCTCCCAGGAAATGTAATGTTTGGTTGAAAGGGCTCTGCACCTCCAGCTACGGTAGTCCTTGTAGTCCCAACTCAGGTGGAGGTTGTAGCTTGTTGATACCCAGCACCCACGCAGTCGCTGCAGCAAATCCTAGCGTTAGCTGTCGTAGCTGCTGCAGTAGCTGGTTCAGCTTCAGCAGTGTTGATGTTTCATCCGAGTCATTGTCAATGTTAGTATCTGTACCATTCCTTTTAGTTTTCTTTGAACTATTAATATTACTTGAAAAAAAAATCTGATATTCTGTTCTGCTTACTGGGGTTGCTCGCCATTGTTGCTGGCGGACTGCACTGTGTGCTGTTGAATGCTTCCATAGGTGACGCTCCTTTACATTTTTTTAAGTTTAAGATTATTGCCAAATGAAAGCTGGAGGGGCTGCAGCCCCAGCAGAATCTGGATTGAGGATGAAGAAAACACCTTTGTGAATAAAAAAAAAAGGAAAATAGTAAAAAAAAAATTCTTTCTCTCTGAAGGAACTCAATTGTGGAGGCAAGAACCACGGGAATTTAGGCAGTAATAGCTTCCAAACATCAAACAGATGGCGGAGATGAAGGTGGGGATGTGGTCATTCACAACCTTGTGGTCTACACTGAGTATGAACTGCCTTGAGGCATAGCAGGACGTTCCTGCAAAGAAAAGACAGGTAGAGAATAATTACAGAAAGCAAGTCATTACAATCCAAAAGTGGTCTTAAGAACTGCTAGCTGTGGTTCTTCTCAGCGCCTCAGAGTTTAATCTGTCAACTCCTTTGCTTTGGCAAGAACGAGTGCTTGTCGTGCACATGTTTGTTGTGCATTCTGTTCTTGTGAAATCTTCAAAACATTTTTCAGCTCAAAAGTGTTATCTGCAGGTCTTAATCCACTTAATTTGTTTTGGAGAAGACAATCTTGCTGAAGCACTCATTCTTGCTTTAAGGAAGGGGCTAACAAACTTGGAGGATCTATTACACTTCAATGGAGGAGAAAACACCACTGAATTGGGAAGAAAGTCTCTTTTAGTGATACCCCAGTGAGCTCTTGAAAGTGGACTGTCATGCCAATCTACTAGAACAGAAGAGGCCATTCCTCCATGAGGGATTGCAGATCTGTCCTGTTGTTGTCTGTCGGTATTCATTAGGAGTAGTTGGTGCACTTCACAAGAGGTTTTACATCGCCTGGGCTGAAGTTAGAAGCTTCATTTTTTCTTTCTTCTCCTGTTGTCTTTTTGGTGTTTCACTCACTGGTATGAATTTCATGTCCCACTTTATGCAGCCACGTGTTTCCTGAACAGCTGCACTTTATTCAGCTGGGACTTCCTCTGTGTCATATTCTTCTGACCCCTGTTTGCGCTTGATTATCCTTGGAGCTGAAGGCCGCTTTACATAATCAAGTTGGGCTTGTAACTGTCTGACCAGTGAGTGATATCTTGCTCCCACCACAACACCTTCTATGACATCTTGCAGTGACTGTGGATACTTGGCAAACATTTTTTGGCAACTTCTGTGGAGGTTTGTTTACTGGGAGAGGCACAAGCTTTCATCAGCTCAGAAACAACAATAAGGATCATTTCTCTCCATAACCGTGGGCTTGGCCTTTTCCCCTCTCCAAACACTGCATCAAGGATTCAGGAAACTTCTCCCATGGAATCTGGAAGCTGTCTACCCGCAGCAGAGGCAAGACGGCTTCTGTGTAGATGGAAAAGCTGGAGGCGCGGATCAGGGGTGTGTCGGTCTGATGGTGTTCGCAGTCTGACAGCTAAACAGATCCTTCACTCATCAAATAAAAGAGAAATGACCTACAAAGCAACGTTACAGGACCAAACAACAGTAATGTTGTAACTGGTAGTGTCTTTGGAAACTTATATGAGGAAAGAAAATACGTTGAAAAAACCACACAGATGTCAACGTCATTATGTGTACCGTCACGCCTTTTTTGGATCCGCAGTGCCGGCATGCTTTTTTTTTTTTATCAAAATAGGCACTAGTTCAAACTCCACTGAGTCAATGTTTCCTGTGACAAGGAATTGTCCTTTCTTATATGAAGTTCCCTTATACAATATTTCTACTGTGACCTTTGTATTGGTCTCAGTGAAGCCAAATTGTCTGACTGCATTTTGAATGGCTTTACTGTATGAATAAAATTGAACCTCCTTTGATTTGCAAGACAGCTTGACCAAGTGATCCCACTGAATGCCTGCAGCATCTGGTGTCTCTCAGAAAGAGTAAGGCAGAGGTTTTTCAAATTCTTCAAATTCTTTGCACATCTCTTGAAATAGCTGTGCCTACTTGCAAGCACATTGTCCACAATGTCTTTCAGCTGCAGAGTCAATTGCCACACATCATCTGCTGTATTTTTTATTCTGTCACCAATTATGATAGGCAGCAGTCTTCGAAAATTCCAATTCTGTATGGCCTGTTTTGCTGCTTGAGAGCTTACCTTGCTTAGGCTTTGTAGAAGCATCAGAGGCGCAGTATTTGAATTGTTCAATGCAGTGATTCAGAGTGGAGTAAGTGAACCATGACTTTTTCTTTATGAAATACTTAAGATAGAGTGCAACATCATAAGACAAAACACCTTCACAGATGTCATGTCGTAGACAAGGTGGCAAACCTGGCTGACAGACATTGAAGTATTTCAAAGAATTGAATACTGACTCGAACTTTACCCTTTCAACATCTTGTGTATCTTCAGTCTGGAGGTGATCAACAACAGATTTGTAGCTCTTGATGGTGCACTCTGGTCCGCACAGATATGGATCATCACCCTGAAATTCAGATCGGGTTATTATGCAGTACCTACAGAAATATTGTGAACGCCTGAAATTTTCACCGAAGCCACCAATACAATGTGAGGCCAAATTATCTCCAGCAATGCAATACAACTTTCCTCTGACTACTGACTCATTTAATACTACAGTCCATTTCTCCTCCAATTCCTTCAAGTCTGCTTGTAATTTAGAGAACACCTTTGCATGCCCAAATTCTTTGAAATCTTCTCTTTGCACAATAAAACAAATGACATGTGGTCTGTCAGACCGCACATGAGATGGTAAATTAGCAGCAGACACATAGAAAGCTAATACTTCATGGCTTGTCCTTGCAGAGCCTAAAGGCAACTTCATAGGCATCCTAATATAATACTACTCTGAGACTGAGCTCTTGAGTATGCTGTCCTCATTGGCCCTGTATGACATGCAGAGAACAGATCAAACTTTAGCGATGTCCTCTGATAGTGATGTGTCATTTAACAGTGAATTTACTCAATGTATATGTTTGACCCAGCTCATGTATGTTTTGCATTTCCTTAACAATGTTCTGTATGGTCGAGATGGGTAGCAGAAATTGCCCCCGCAACTTCAAATAGAATAAACGAAGGAAAAGATCACTGAAATTTTCTGACAAGTGCATGTCACCTTCATCTGTGCCAGTCTCTGTACCTGCCTCATACACTTGAGTGCCAAAAGCATCTGATTCAGTTGCAAAAGATGATGACTGAGGAGCAGATTCTCAATATAAGTCACTGATATTGCTATCTGCAAAATCTCTATTTCCATGACATGTGGGCAGTAAATGAAGATTTGACCTTGAAAACGTGTGTGCAGCCTCTCACTTGACAACTCATGGCACGTCCTTCCACTTCATGCTCCTTCAAGTGAGATATTAGATCTTTAACATCTTGACACAGGTGTTCACACAATGCTATTGCACATTTAAAACTGGTAACAGCCGTCCGGGCAGTAAGGTTAACAGGGGCAGGATACATTATGTCTCAGATAAAAATGAGCCTCACACGCTCCATATATGCAAAATGTCTGCTTGCAACCATCTCCAAAGAACTTAAATAAACAGCATGGTTCATTTCGATGGAGTTTGCAATGAAGTACATAACCCCTTTTATGTCTTGACCAACCTGCCACAAAAATTACATCCGAAAATTTCCTTACCAACCTTTGGTAGTAAGTTTGCTAACTTCAGTTAACGTTTACTTAACGCAAGTTAACTGTTAATATTCAACAAAACCTCCCTCACATTCACAGTTACATAGAGAACGAAAAAGTAAACATAACCTTAACTAACAGGTAAACTAGTTCTTTCAAAGGCAACACAAAACTGCAGAAAACACATTTACTGTCAATTTTACTCTGTAGTGATTTCTGTAGCCATAACATACCTTAACTAAGAATCTAAGTTGTACTGAGATAGACTGTAATAAGATTTACAGATTATATGTTGAATTTAAAATAGTTTACCATAAACAGGTTTATATCAGGTGTTTTTAAATTCAAATGTGAAATTTATGGTTGCCAAAACAACATACCATAATATCTTTTACTTTAATATTTTTAATTCGGCAACCGCAGCTGCCTGTTTTATTGTAAATTATACAGATTTGTTTCTAACAGTCAAACAGGTTTGTCTGTCTCCTTTTTCATAAAGGTGAGAGCTGAGCTGCGCCATCTTGTGGGAGCAAGACTTCACGATTTTAACCTGCAGCACTGTATGTATTCCTAACTATGATACCTTGGACCATTATAGAAGAATGGCCCACTAAAATTACTGGCTTTATTTACATTTAGTCAGTGATTGATTGGATTATTATTGTGCTGTATAACTGTATTGTTGAAATTATACAATAAAGCTTTTTGTGCAGTTAAGTCTTCAATTGTCATTTTAATTGTTTAAAATACCATAGTTTATACAGTAACTCTGTCAAAAAGGTGACAGTAACATTTCCATACAGTATAATACGGTACTTCAGCATGGTAAAAAATAACAGTATAGTACTGTACTTCATTTAACACTATGATAAAAATGACTGTAGTTAGATTTGTAATAATTTTATTGTGGTATGAATTATAGCAACTACAGGATAATTGTTGCAGGTAAGTAACTGTAAATTCAACAATAAACATTTTACAGTGTAAGTACCAAAACCTGCCTACCTATTAATACAACCATATGCTTTACTCTGTCTATTTCATAGCATTGAGATTGGGATTTCTAGGTCAAATTGGGATTCTTACAGATTGCAAGTGGTAGCCATGTTGTTAACACTGGCTTTGTGGCAATAATACCACAGTGAAGGGAGAATTTGAAAAGGTGTCTGTTTCAACTTTAAGTTATGCCATAAAGGTAGAATGCCTTCTGTTGTGACATACCTACGTCACAGTAAAGTACCCATGGTACATAATGTAACATACACTGCTCAAAAAAGGGAACACTTTAATCACTCATCAAATCTTGATGAACTAAATATTCAAGTTGAAAATATTTGCTGTACATTGTATAATTTGTTGAGAACAAAATTACGTAACAACGGTCAATGGAAACCAAAATCATCAATGATTGAAGGATGAATTCAAAATCACACTGAATAAGTAAAACATTGAAATAACAGGCTGATCCAATGTGAATTTTATCGCAGCAAGTCATAATGTGACTCAGTAGTGTGTATGGCCCCTGCGTGCCTGTTTGCACTCCCAACAAAGTCTGGGCATGCTCCTGATGAGTCGGCAGATGATGTCCTGGGGATCTCCTCCCAGACCTGGATCAGGGCATCAGTGAGCTCCTGGACAGTCTGTAGCGGTACTTAGTGGTGTCAGATGCACCGATACATAACGTCCCATAGGTGCTCAATTGGAATTAGGTCAGGGGAATGAGTTGGCCAGTAAATGACATCAGTGCTTTTGTCATCCATGAACTGCATACACACTCTGGCTCCATGAGGCCAGGAGGACCCCAGGGCCCACTGCACCAGCGTAAGGTCTGATGGTCCAAGGATATGCCTCCCTAGACCATCACTGACTGGCCAGAAACATACATACCAGTAGCCTGCTATAGGTCATTTTGTAGGGCTCTGGCCTCTTGTTTCTCCTTGCACAAAGGAGCAGATACCGGTCCTGCTGCCTGGTTGATGCCCTTCTACGACCCTGTCCAGCTCTCCTTGTGTAACAGCCGGTCTCCTGGTATCTCCTCCATGCTATCGAGACTGTGCTGGGAGACACAGCAAACCTTTGTCCACCTGTGCAACCTGATTGCGCTGCAGGTACCACCTCATGCTACCAGTAGTGACAAGGACACTAGCAGAACACCAAACTAGAGAAGAATCAGTCAGGAAGGATAAGGAGAGAGCAATTGTCTGTGGCCACCACATGCAAAACCATTCCCTTTTTGGGGGTTGTCTTGCATTTGGCTCTCCATTGCACCTGTTTTCACTTTCATTTGCACCAAATCAGGTGAAACTGATTCACAATTACTTGTGCTCCCTAAATGGATAGACTGCTACCCCTACAGTTTAACTGACTTGGTGTTATACTGTGATGATTAAGTGTTCCCTTATTTATTTATTTATTTTTGAGCAGTGTAGATACTTCAAGACAAAAGTATGATCTTTTCCTTCACCTAACCAAGTAGTTTTTGTGCCTTTAGTGCCGGCTGATTCAAATATTTTTTGTGCCTAAACCTAACCATACTATGAACATTATTAACAGTCCAAAAGTCATACAATGTGAACCGTTTGTCAGTAGGCTTTATTTTGATGATCTAACTGGACATTGCATATGTATTACTGCCAACTTGACAGCAGAGCAATTCACTTTGAAAACTGATGCTAGAGGGGTAGGTAGAGCGTCATAGTTTGAAGCAGAAAACAACTGACCAAGCTGCCATATTTGACGCATTAAGAGTGGGAATGTGTTGCAGTGGTTAAACATAGAGCTCTATGGCACAGGGGAATAAGATACAGCAGGCTTCAGATGCACAGATTATACTCGTTAGTGTGATCAATTTATGGTTGGTTTTGGTATGGGATTTGTTGACTACAAGAAAAATATAGAATATCACTAGATTTATTCTTTAATCCCTGTCCAGTTATGAAAATCTGACAGTCAACCCATGCTTCACCCTCCACCCCTCTGGCTCCAGATACAGATGACCAATCTATAAAAAAGACAGCGTGCTTTGGGACGAGTTTCGTGTCAATTTGCAATTACCTAACCATGATTTGCGTGAAGCGTGTGTTGAAAGTCATGACATGTGCAACAGATCTGATTTTGTAAATGTCCTGCCTGACTGGAGGAGTTCTCTGTTCTTATGTCTGAACAGATCTGTATTCACAGCCACAAAGTTCCTGCAGGAAAGAGCTGCTGCAACATTGCCCTGATTCTCTCTGTGCAGATTACAAATTAACATTTTTTCAAACTAGATGTAAAAGGGAAATAAAAGGGAAAAAGGGAAATAAAAGTGTTTTGATCACAAGGACGCACACACTCACACACACAACACAGAAAACAGTGTTGTTCTGTTTTAATGGTCTGGACAACTGAGCCCCTCTGCTGTTGGTTGTCCATTTAAGCAGCCAAACTTGGCAGCGGTTCAGATCCTCTCTTTTCATGCCAACTTCTCTCTCGCTCACTCGCCTTTTCCCTCTCTCTCTGTATCTCTCTGCCAACCTTGACGCCAGTCTGCCTGCCTGTCAGGACCAATGCTTCAGGCTGCCATTTAACAAGCCAAGCCCAACTATTCAGACAATGCCTCAATGTTCAGAGTTGTTAATGATTATCTTCTGGCCAAGTTCCTGTTATCTTACACTAATATCGGATATGTCATTGTTTCCTCTGAAGCAGCTTGAAGGAGGTGAGTGGTGATATGCTAATAGTTTCAATAATGTGTCAGGTAATTGTTAATGGTAATTATTTACTCGCTAGTTACACTACTGAAACCTAGGGATCTGGGGAGGCTGCTGGACACAGCTTAAATACCAAAGCAACTTGAGGACACCCCTGCAAGGAAAGAAGAATAACCCGGAGTGATATCCAGGCTAGGAAAATCCAGCAGAAACCACATATGTAGTACACATGCCTTCCTCTCAACCTCAATACACTTAGCCTTTAGAAAACTGACCATTTACAGTTGTGTGTAGTTATTTGCAAAGCCTGCAAACAATGAAATTATGCCTAAACCCCAGCTGTCCAGTAAATCAATTGCAATTTTTTACTCAAAACTCTCCCAGTGACTGAAAGCACACCTGAATATACCTCAGTTCGGACGGAACAGCCATGATGTCTTTCACCACATTCCCATCGTCAGGTATTGTTGAAAGCAGCAGCTTTTTTCTGTGCAGCAGTTACTTAAAGGGAGCTCCCAAGCGCATGTACTTAAACTTAACCTAGGGCCACAGTCTTCGACCTCTCTGGATGGGCAACAGACTGTTTTTCCGTGGAATAAAAACACAGGCTCTCATCCCTACCACCCTGGAGAAATGGACTGCTGCTGAGCCTCGCTTTGTTCACCCAAGTGGACTCTATGCTTCAGCGGCAATGCCATTCATCCACGCTGAGGAAACAAGCTAGATTAACAAGGCATACGGACACATGCTAATCGTGACCAGTGCAATCAAAGTAAGAGAGGCTTCATTAGTGTCTGGGCATAAATAAGTATTGCAGTCTTAAAGCTGCATTTATTATGCATTGAACTACTGTGTCCTATTTTTGTGCTGCTTCTGAATACTTTAAAGTATTGTGAATACTGTCTGCCTTTTTGCCCATCACAAACTGATTTGAGCTTTGCCATTGTGTGGATCAACAGTGTTGGTTTTGCTGCCAAGTGAGCGCACAATAAGCTTGCTGCTGCCATTATCCTGTGCTATACTGAGCCAAATGCAACGAAATTTCGTTCTGATCTGCACTGTGAGGTGTAATTTTGAATGACAATAAAGAAAAGTCTAAGTCTAAGTCTAATTTTCTAACTGGAATAAGGACCAGAGGAAGGTGATCGAGCCTGAGTTCGTTCACCGGCATCCGAGTGATAGAAAGACAACTATTATGTCCCTCCGCAGTCGTTTCCTTGTCCTTGCTACATGCAGAGTATCACCTCTTTTTCCTTTTTCTGTCATTCTCCTCTCTACTAACCTCACATCCACACACACAGGTGAACAGATTGCTCAGAGTTAACTTTGCCTCTAGGCCTCGAACCTCCGAGGTGGTATACCAGTCAACATCTTCACATCTTTACACCTTGGTGATGGTCGAATAATAGCGATTGACTGTTGACATTAGTATGTATGAGTATGTTATTGTTTGAATTAGATTGAAGTGATGATTCTCTGTAGGTACATGAGCCATATGAGCCATGCCTCTCCAAATCAGATGTAGTAGTACAGGACACAATTTAGCCTAGATTCAAGGCTGCAACAAGTACCAGCAAACAGATATACAAAGGCCTTTGTATGAACTTTGTGAAATTTAAATAGTCTATTGTACAGTCTCTAATATCTTGACAAGAGCTCAGTGGGTCTAGTGTAGTGACATTTTCCACATGGAGATGAATCTGCTATCAATATTGCCATCAGAGTGTTTGCCTGACCGCAACACATCACTAGTTTAGTTACATTATTAACTTCAAATCCCGTCTAACATCACAACCATCCCATTCTTCCAGCAATCAAATGTAAAGTTTTTAACAACTGGATTAACTTTCCTATATACCACCTCTACCTTGCCCTACCTGTTACCTTATCGGTGATGGCCTCATGGCATGGGGCCCACTGAAGCTGCATGTGCCAAATAATATGCAGTCAAAGAAAGTTGTAGACTTGGCCCTACACTGCTCATCCGTGGTGCCTCTGCCACTGCCTCAGTTAGGTGGTAAGCTAGCTGGTAAGTCCACAGGTTTGTTGTTGTTGCAGAGTAAGAAAGCCGCCTTTTAAAAAGTTGGCATACAGCCTTATCTTTGTGACTTTTGCCATCTACGGTTTAGAACCCAAAATACTATTTGTTGTCCGCTCAGGACAGCTCTGCTTGCTATTGCCCCTTCATTTTTGTAGCAAAACAACACAATAGCAACATTACCTTAATTTACTGATAGGTCATAGGATAAGCTGATTGTGAAATTTTAGAGCACCCTCTGCTGGATCACAATCTACAACAAATAGCCTAAAGTGCTTATAGACTGTACATTTCAGACAGGTTATTACTGCTGTGAACAGCACAGCAGCATTGTTTCTCAGACACACACACACGTCAGGGACTTTTAGCGACCTTGCAGAAACACAGAGGGGAAGGTAATTTCACTGGCGTCACATCCTAAATAAAATCAGTTTAGCCTTCATTTGCTTTCACAAACCATGTGATCCTGCTTACCCCACCCGCACACACAAAGAAACACACACACACATGCAAACACATATGCACACACATAGACACCGACACTATGTCAACAAGCCTTGTGACCTTGTCACAAGAAGCAACATCAATTTAATTTATCATTTAAGGACTGCTGTTAGTGGCAGCTTGTTTCCTATTTCCTTCCTAATTGGACCACTGCAGCACTGAATTAAAAGATATATAGTGAAGACACATTTTTGTTTTTATATTACTATTTTATAAGTACATTTGAATGGGACACTCCACTTTCAACTTTTGTTTCCCTTCAAGCCCCACAATGGTAGACAACTGACAGCTCTAATTGGCTAACGTGACACAAGTAATTTTAGTTGATAATGGCAGCTGGTAGCATTATGATAACCCAAACTACAAGTTAGTTTAAGTGGTGGGAAATAACCTGATTCCACTGTCCCAGACCATGACTGAGCAGCTGGGATTAAGAGCACGGATAACAACCCCCCCAACCCTGGAGTACCAGTAGCCTATATGACATTCTTGCACTTTGCAAATGCAAAAGCCAAAACACAAATGCAAGAGCCACAACATCACAATGTAAGTGAGCAATAGCAGAAGTGAGACTTCAAGGAGTGATGAACAGGCTTGTGCACACATGCATGCGCTGGGGCATGCGGCAGCCCATGCATCAGCCATGGTGAAAATGTATGCCTGATATGGGTCATGCGCAGGTGCGTGGCTAAATGGCCTCACCATGCCCCTTAAACAGCAGCCCCTGAGGCACCTTTGCAATACATGCAGAAAAATTGGTAGGCACATACGTATATCATACGCAGACATACAAAAAAAAGCCTCTTGGAGCCACTGCCTAAACCTAACAGGAAGTCAGCCATTTTGATTTTTCTGCTAATTTTTGGTGATTTGCTCATGTTGTGTTCCAACAAACTCCTCCTACAGCTTTAACCCCATAGACTTCAAATTTTCACAGGTCAATCTCAACACATTTATGATGAAAAAGTATTGTGGTTTTGTTGAACAGTGTGACCGTGGCAGCATAGCAGGAAAACAGAAAGTTGTTGTAACTCCACTGTACATGGTCAAGTCTGCCCATAACTTAACATGTTTGATAAGAGTCCCAGTCTGATCACAGTCTGACCACATTAACAGGCCAAATTCGCTTACAGTCATAGCGCCACCTACTGGCAACAGGAAATTATCTTTTTTACTTCTATGTATTCCTGCTAGCAGGTTGACCAAATCCAACTCAAATTTGGTCAGAAAATCTTGAAGGATGCCTTGATTATGGTATTTGGTTATTATAATCATTCACCATTAAACAGGAATATAGTTTCCACACACTACCAGAAGCTTGTGGATGGCTATCAGAAGCACCTAATTGAGTTGAAAATAGCCATTGGTCACATTTTCAGAAGACCTATAATAAATTCATGATTAAACCAAACTTCATGAATGTTTTTTTTTTTTTAATGTGTTACACTCATTCGTCACAGAAAAACGACAGCTGTACAACTCATTGTAACTCAAAACCGCCATACATTTTGGATGGAAACTTTTGACTGCAACTGTATATATAACCCTTCCTTTTACAGCCCTCTAATTACTAAGTATTTACCCAATAATTACATATAGCATTTTATTGGGTAATTATCACTAGAAATAAGTAGGTAATTACAGAGAAATAACAGCTGAAAGAAAAACCTTCACTATTACCCATCAAATCAATCAACTAAGTACTATGTAGTTGTGACCAGTTTAGGTTGGTCATAACTCAGATAATTTTGTACTTCCAAGGAAAGTAGGCAACCAATTCTTAGAAACACCTCCTCTTATTACCCATCAATTCAAGTTACAATTGTAGTTATCCATGGTTTATGTTGTAACAGCCCAAGTTTAATTATGTACTATCTAGAAATTGAGAAAGTACTTCCAAATGAATTACTTTTTCTCCTAAATGTTCATGGCTCATAAAAAAGTTTATTTGATTTACCTTGGAAACTATGGCCATGCTTTTATTTAAGTTGAAAAATTACATCACTCCTTAGCTGGTAACACACACCGCCAGAATAGTTTCTTCTCTGTAGGGTTGTCATTATAGTACATCCTCTTAAATACTGGGTACGTTGTTGCTGATGTTTTTACAATTTACTCAGTAAGTAAGATGAAGTTGGACTGTAACGTCACAAAAAACTGTCACTTTAACATCTGGGGAACGTTAATGTGAAACATTCTAGTATCCTTCCTGGAACATTTAACTAGCCTTCCCAGAAAGTGCCTGGAACAGAACAGTAACATAGTTTTTACATCAGGAAAAAATTGACATTTTGACATCATGGGAATGTTATGCAGAAACATCTAGCAAATGTTTCCAGAACCAAAAGAAACATTCCCAGAATATTTGAGGAACCAAAATTTGCCAACTGGGTTGCTTGCCATGCTTCTTTAAACTGTTTCATTTGACAGAACTTACGTTGAACGCTAAATTGAGGATTGGTAGATTCTTTATTTCCCAGTTCCTTAAATAGATTTGTTGTTTCATTACAGCAATGATGACTCATTGTTTCAACCTACACGCATCAGCTTTCCAGAAGGATTTTTTTGTTTTTTCACGAAATTTCTGAGACAATTTGTATCTGGCACTGATGGTGTGAATTGTCCTGTAACTAATTCTCCAGCCATTTTTAAACACCTAGTTAGACGAGGGTTGCTCTGTTGTGATTTCATTGCAAATACTGGTAATCCGCATCATAAAACTGTTGGGTGTAATAAAATTGATTCAGGGATTAATTACAGAGTACTACTCAGATTGGGCTGCGAATACCTAGTTCTTTTTATGGGACCATTCATTGCAGTTTCACTTTTTCATTATGTGCCAAACATGCTGGTTTTGTACATATGTGGACACTCCCATAGCCTGAAACAGGACACTTTTTCTACATAGAAGAAACAAGGCAAGCGAAGCTTGGTTACAGCTCAGATGAATGTTTAGATGGTTAGCTGGTGGACTTTACCACCACAAGAATTCTAAACAGGATAAGACAGGTTCACTGTAGGTTTTAATGTAAGTCTTGTCTTAAAAACTGTGGTTATAGCTGATTCTGAACAAAACTATCACTATCAAGGGAAAGATCCTCACAGGCTTGAAATGAAGACATTTTACCCAGCCCATACTGTACCTTCCTCTTTAAGATCCCAACTACAGCACCAATTATTGTCAATTTTTAGGTATAATCCCAGTCTTATTTAGTGCTTTAGTAAGTAGTTTCCACTGAACAGTCACATTGCAAAAAGCAGAGTACAATCCTGAGACCACCAAAGTGGACAGTCCAGTTCTCAAATTTTGTCTATGAAAATCCCAATCAGTCACAGGGAATGCACCTAACCTCCTGCAAATAATGCAGGATGTCTCAGAGCAACACAGTGGCCAAGGGATGGAAAAAATCTAAATGTATTTTTATTTTTTAAGTAATGATTCATCGCAGTAAATTAATCCATTGATTTCCCCCTCGTGCTTATTTTGTCCACAGGACCTGTCTATTACTGTATATGAAAGCGAGGACCCAAACCCATGTAAAACCAAGAAATGTCGGACCTGAACCGGGCAAAGACACAGACCCAATCAGCACTGATTTCACAGCTGGTTGCTATTAACAAGTTAAAGGTCATTTACAATTTGTTAAAAAGTTAGTAGCATACTCCCCTTTGCATAGCCGTGACATATATAACTCACCCTCTTTGACACGACAGTTCATAGGTTTTCAAACTTTGTGTTTGTCCACATTATACACAACAGTACTTACTTTCTTCTCGTCTTTGTCCACAATTTGCATTAAAAAGGCTCACACAGAAGACTGGCCGACATCTTGGGTTTTTCATGTTTTTCACAACAGTGAAAAAGGACCTGAGTCCTGAATCCATATGTCTCAAGAAGGTGGTTGGAAGAACATTTAATGAGAACTTAAAATGCAGAGCTCAGCCTGAGATTATAATATATTGTCACTGTCATCTCAGTAAACAAGTCTTGCACAACTCCTGACCAAAAATGTAATGAAGAGCTTCAGAACAGAAACAATAGATCAGTTGAGAGACATTAATCAGATTAAAATGGTGTGTGTGTGTTCACCTTGCCAGTGTAGACTTGTCTTCCTCTACACCATATGAGGACTGTGAAGCAGGCCAGCTGCACTACAGACAGCCCGTTTGATCTTCAGTCGATCATGAAGGAGGACATGCGATGCTGTCACTATAGCCGCTTTCACATATGATCAGATCAGTCCACATTTATTTGTTCGCACATGCAGCACACAACAGGAGATCATCCATGTCAGATGTATTCACACATGTTGGAAATACTCTGTATGGTTTGGGCAAGAAGCGGCGCCTGGGAAGGTGGCTATGCCCATCATTCTCTAATGGTGGGCATAGCTGATGATGATGTGTTGATATAAATACTACATGCATTCGGACATATCCACAATACAAACGAAAGAGGGAAGTACAGGTAAGCAGAGAAGAGTATGAAACCGCTACACTCAGTGCACGAAGATCTCACCATAAAAAAGTAAGCTGCAGCATTTTGGATCTGTGTCCAGCAGCAGCATAAACGGGCAATATGGAAGCACGAGAGATTGAGTGGGGAAATATTCTGGGCAGATGTTTTGCAGAACCTTGAAGATGAACAGTTTAAACACCATTTTCACATGTCCTGGTGTACGTTTGTGTAGGTGTTACAGCTGATTAAACAAGCACTAACACAGAAGATTACACATCGCCGACAAGCCCCCTCTGCTCTATTCACACATGTCGCTCACCCGGATTTAGGACGATTGAGCTGGCAGGGTAAAGTCCGGGGCAAATAATGCAGACATTTGTGTTCAGACATACAGCTCCTCTAAGTAAACTCTGGATAAATCCAGAGTTACAGTGCATGTGTGAAAGGGGTTTATTACTCATTTCAACTGCAGTGGTGTGTGTGTGTGTGTGTGTGTGTTTGTGTGTGTGTGTGTGTGTGTGTGTGTGTGTGTGTGTGTGTGTGTGTGTGTGTGTGTATTTATGTTTTTGGTACTTATTGGCGACTTTTTCCAGCATAAACTCTAACTTGTTGGGACCAGAAGTCCACACTGTGGCAAAAACGTTATTTCTGAGATCCTGGTTGAGGTAAGGTGTACGGTTTGAAGGTCAAGGTTAAGGATAGGTATACATTTGTACATTTGTAATGGTCATCAATTACGGTTAAGATTCGGGTGAGGGTTTGGGTTACGCTGTCCACAATCAATGGAAGTCTATGAAAAGTCCTTATAAGGACAGCACGCAAACCTGTGTGTGTGTGTGTGTGTGTGTGTGTGTGTGTGTGTGTGTGTGTGTGTGTGTGTGTGTGTGTGTGCTTGTGCGTGTGTGTGTGTGAGAGAGAAAGGGAAAGAGAGAGAGACACTGAGCACATGTGCATCGCTTAAGGTCATGTTAATCCAATCATCGTGGTTCTCAACAACTTCCACTTGTGTTTGGGTGTCTCTTCAGAACAGTGTATTCTTAGTCACACACGTGGATTAAACACAATGAGCTTTCTGTGGCCTGCAGATGGTTTTTGCTTGCATCTTTTCTTTTTGTATCATCAGAATTTAATAAAGCTGCAGCTATTTTCAATTTTCTCTCCTCAGTGTCAAACTTTCCACCTCTGCCTAGCCTATTGTCCTTCTCTTTGACCATTTTCACACCAAACTCAACCTCACAATATGATCTGTTTTCCACTCTTCCAGAATGCTCTGGAAAGCAGGGTAGAGTAGTAAATAGATCATATACCTCATCAGACTATATTGAGAAGACGTTAAAAGTTGTTTTTAATAGAATTCTTAATTAGACACATCATTTTTTTCAGAGGTGATGATGAAAATGGCTAAGGAGTGAGCCATTTTGCCCTCTTTCTCATCTCTGTTATGAGTTGCACAGGTGCAGTACCAGTCAGACAGTTGGCAAGGATCTGGTACTGACATTGAGGCCACTTACAATGTTAAGTTGATTTTACTTTGTTTTTCAATGGTCTGTCTTTTAAGGTCAATCCCAACTGAATGATAATCAAGTCCAGCGATGGATGGAAAAGTATTTATGCACCAGCGTCCTTAACTTCAGCACGTGGCATATAGCAACACACCAGGCCAAGGGTGAAAATTGGTGTGTCCAGATCAGAGCTGGAGCTGATAAACAACACCGACCCCGAAAGAATGCTGATTTTACCCTTTCCCATTGAAGACAAAAGCCAGGGGTAAGTGGGTGTTAGTGGGTTTTTATCCAGTGAGAAAGGGGTATCTCCCCCTTGCTCTCTCTCCTTCTCCCTCCCTCCCTCTCTCCGTGTCTGTGTGATTGTACACGTGTTGGAGCAGAGCCCCACCAGCTGCATCTGATCCTGTAATCAGGACTACAACAACTCAGCTCTGCCACATCCACCTTGCTTAACCATAGTACCTGCTCAGCTAGTCTGTAATTCAAGTATTTCATATATATATATATATATATATATATATATATATATATATATATATATATATATATATATATATGTTTACCCCTGCCTAATCCCGTTCTCCTCTCCCTGTAGTTTTGTTGGCTCCTCTCTTGCCCCCCTCTGTCCAGCCTTCGGTGCCATCTACCCTGCTCTCCTGCCCTGGACCCCCGCTCCGCTCAGCTACTCCCTGGATTCCTCAGCCACGGCTTCCTCTCTGCTAAGCACAACCAGGCACAAGCTCAGTTCCCTGCAAGCTTACAGCTTTCGCCTCAGCATGGCTCCTCTCCAGCTCATACCCCATCCCTTTAAAGCTGCAATAAATATTCTTCTTTTATTGAACTCCAGTCTTCTAGCTTCCCTGTGTGTCACACTTGGATTCTTTAGCCTCGCCTTAACACAAAACACCATCTTGACTGCATTTATGTGAATCTCTGAGGAATTATCCACAGCAAAACATCAAAACTATCACCTGAGTTTGTAACACGTGCTATTTGTTGAGAACATACTCTGAAAACACCCATTGCATGTGCAAAAACATTCATTAATTCCAGCTAGTGGGCTTTGTTGCAACTCATTTCACTCTTTTTCCCAATGTTTTCTGTCTGTCGAGTACAGTGGCCGACAGGTGCAAATCACAACAGCAAATCCGAATCACAACGTCAAGTTAAAAAACACATCAGCAAGTGAGAAAATACAACGGCTGAAAACCACCTTTGCTAATTGCAAAACCACAACGAATTAACCAGAAATCACATCAGAATTTTGTCAACTGGAAAGGGCAGGACTTTTACTTAGCATACCATAAGAAGCCCTGCCGGCACACATCCTCACTGGTGAGTCTGTGTGCTGCTGTGTGTAAATGTACTTGATGGACAGGCATTGGAAGTAACAATATAGCTTTGTGTGAAAGAAGAATTGTCAAACTGCAGGATTTATTAACTTGACAACGTTGTCTATGATTGACACCCACTAGCTTGAGGCTAAGGCTAATACAACAACTCCACAGATAGGGTTACACTTAACGTTACTGTAATACTAATACTGAATGCTAATGCTTTACATAAATTACAAGTGATTATTTCCATTGAATTGTTATGTGTGTTAATAGACCCACTCTTACCTCATCAGGAAACAGGACTAACAATAGTCTGCATAATAACCTTTATTAATGGCATATTTATACTAATATTTTGAGCTATAATTATAATCTTACAGTATATGTACATACATATATGTATATGTATATGTATATACTGTGTATATATATGTTATATATGTATGGAGTTTACAAACTTTCATTTTGTTATACAACCCTGTGTTGTATAATGATAAATTACCTTGTACCTTGAATGTTTACAGAGGCTGAGGTCAGGCAACTGCAGACAGTCAGGACTGCTTGGTCTTCTTTGGTCTTCTAATAGTTCTGTCAAAGCTTTTAGGTGTGCTTGGGCTCATTATAAGATACAAATCAGGGGTAGAGGATGTCTCTGAAGAATAAAGTGGTGCTTCTCCTTGGCCAGGGTGGAGTCAAATCTGTGCAGGTGTCCAACTCCAGAGTGGGCAAACACCCCCAGACTTTATACATTTTTATACATATTTTTTGTATATATACATTTTTTATATTACATTTTATATTGTTATGTTAATATGTCTAGGTTGTTCTCTTTATTTTACTGTGTTGTCATTCGTCTCTGTGTGTAATGCTGCTGCTACACCTTAATTTCCCAGCTTGGGATCAATAAAGTATATCTATTCTATTCTATTCTATGGGTTCAAACACTGTGGTATCATTCTCTCTCCTGTTCATGTCCTTACATGCATCTCAAAATCTTGGACTCATCAGAAAATTGGACTTTTTCCAGCGTCCATTGTCAAATTCTGGAATTTCTTTGCCAAACTCAACAGTCCGTGGAGTCACGCTGAAATAAACTGTCTGCTCCATGACATGACAGTGTGATTGTTTGGAATGCAAGATGATTGATCATGCTTCAGTGTTGGAAAGTTGTGTTATCAGCATACGCCTTTGTCGTTACCATAATAACCCATGCAGATGGGTTGGTGATATCTGGACACAAAAATCTGATCTGATCACTTGCAAATAACAGTGCAGAAACTACTTCTTTTAGATTTGCCTGCTGTGTGAACATCAAGCCTGTGTTTAATGTCTTGATCTTCTGATGGTGTTGTCATTTTGGGTCTGCCTTACAGTGGTTTTGTTGCAACTGATCCAGTTTCTGCAAACCATTTTAGAGTTCCATGCACCCTCAGAAACTTTTAGTCTATTCATGATTGGATGCTGAGAAAGACTGTTTTCAGTTCAAAGACTAATTTGACTTTTGACACTTTTACTTACTTTCTGAACTATTTTAAGTGACAGGTTTAAGTGACGATATTAGAGATTTTCAGTGTGGTCTCAGACTCTGGACACCGCTGTATGTATGCATACATAATTATATATGTATACATACATATGTGTACTATAGATATAAAACTGTAACATGAACCTCAAATGTGTCAGCATTTTGAAAAAAAAAGTCCTGTGCCAAAAGTGCGGGAAGTGGGCTACTCTTCGTCCAATATTCTTATCATGTGAAAGTGTTTCTGGATGGTTGGCTACTTCCATTGCGGTCATTATTGCCTGTCACATAGCATGTACACTAAAGATCTGCTGTATGTCTCATGACTTTGAACCCAGTGTTTAGATCTCCTGTGCCCTGGTTCAGGAATGGAGCTGAACTCCAAGGCAATTTGACATCATGTGGATTTCTATGTCTGTGAGAATAGAGGCTCTGGTACTGGTGTGGGAAGGCAGTGCATTTTTCTTCTTACAGCTGGGAACAAGGGTTGGACAGAACCTGGTACACAGTGGTGCTATACTTTGTACCAATCCTGACACCTCAGCCCACCAAGATAGGCCCAATATGTCTCCCTCTCTTTCTAGTTTCCTGTGCAAGTTCCCCTGAAAACATGACATCAAAGCAATTTTTGACTGGATTAATCTCACAAACCATATGCTTTGCAACTGTGGCACCCTCTGGCCCAGAGTAGGTTCAAATCTCATTAAAGAATGGTAATTCTTTATATTAAGGTTCTTGTAATAAGCATTAGATAATAAGGCCCTTCAATGTCCTTATTGGATGCTAATTAACACTAATAATCCTGTATAAGTGGAGCACAGCATAATAAACAATGTTTATTATCAAACTATTCGTACTAACAAGAAACGTGTTAACTGCTTAAGAAGTTTACAAGAACCTAATGAGTTTCTTTTTTCTTTAACACATTTATTGAGTTTGACCAACTTACCTTTACTACTTTACTAAGCTATTTTTGTTGCTTTATTAAGATTAAAACATACTGTGTTTGGATAATACACTTCTTCTCAGAGTATGTTGGTAGAACCCAGGTCTCTGGATCTGAATTTTGAATCTGAATTATATGTCACTCCTCAATCTTCGCTTTAACCGGGAGTAGTTCTGGCTGTCCCAAAGCTCTTCTCCTCCAAGGAGGGATACATGACAACAGCCTTCTTTCAGCTGAACACCATGACATATAATTACTCCACCTCTACATCTGCCAAATTTAATGAGATGGCGGATATCACTTTAGATGGTGCTTCTCTCTTTCTATGGTTTTCTTGCATCGATCCATGCATTTTTGGTGGATGTGACCAGGTGAAGGAAACATGGATGCGAGTAAGAGACTTGGAGGAGCTTACATCTGAGGAGCTGCTACACCTATTTCCTCCATCACTATTTGAAATTAAGTTACATGATAAGGAGTGTGGTGGTGCAGGGTAAACGTTTGTTTATCCTTGGTTCTGTCCATCATTGATTGATTTATATATTTTCATTTCAAACATGTAAAAACAAAAGAAAACAAACTGTAACTGTAAACTAAAAGCTTTCCAAAAAAATATGAACATCTATGAAAACGGAAAGAAAAGCAAACCTTAACAAGAAATTTAATAAACAAATTCTCAAAAAACAACGACAGTTGAAAAGGAACAGGTATACACTTGAAAATTTAACTTGCTCTTGCTGGTTTCTCCAATCTTACCAACCTAAGCTTTAACTGGAAACATTTGTGTAGTGAATCATGATTTGTTTTCCACCTTACAAAGACTCAAAACAGTAAATCATCAACATCACCTTGTTATTTTGCAAGGCAAGCTCATGTAAAAAAACATTTCTGTCTTGCAGCGACATAGAAAAAGCACAAGTGACAGAAAGTCTTCTGTCTTTGCACCTAAGTCACAAGAAATCAACGGGCAGTGTGACCAATATGTTGAACTCATTAATGTGTGTGTGTGTGTGTGTGTGTGCGTGCGTGCGTGCGTGCGTGCGTGCGTGCGTGTGTGTGTGCGTGTGTGTGTGTAAGGCAGGCATTGATGTGAGTCTATGGCTCTGCATATATGTGCCCATGAATAACCCTTTGTCCAAATGATGTACTATCCAGTGGGTGCCAAGTATCTACCCAGTGTTTCAAAAGCCTGGTTAGTGGGCCTCCAAGCCTCATTATGAGCCTGACTGCTATTATGCCATCGACACACACACACACACACAGGCGCAGGCACATGCATGCACACACACACACTCATACACGTGCACACATACACATATCCACGTATGAACTCAAACCTATAGCAAGACCAGTTCCAAACTAATCTTTACATTTTAATCTTAACCCAAATCTGAAGCCTGAACCTGCAGAAAAACAGGTCTGAGGTACAAGGTACAAGAACACCCACTCATCAAGACAGCACCCAGCCAAAAGAGGCCTGGTCAGGGTGCCAGTGCCCAGGGCATCACCAGGGAGGTTGCACCCAACAACCCAGCACAAACACTGCATTTCTTCAGCAGCGAAAGATCCAGCTTAGCAACAGCTTTGTCTCTGTCCTATTGGCCAAACTCAAACAGCACAAACAAACACATGCACAGATGCACAAGGAATATACACACTCACATTATCCATACTCTCATTGATAGGCTTTTCATGTACAAACCTTGCAGGAACATTAGGAGCTGAAGAAATCTAGGGATACCAGGGGGTGTTACATAACACCAACTATTAAGATGAATGAAAAGCCCTTTAATAGAGATGAATATCTTCTGCAGCAGGAATCAGAGAAAAACAGTCCCTAACAATTGATTTTTTAAGACATCAACATCTCATCCCACTCCAGTTTTCCCAGGAGACATTCCCTAACATGCTGTGTATTGACTGCCACTTACTCCATAAAGCAAACAGGCATATAACTCACCTTAGAAAAGACATCTGTGTAAGATGAACTAAAACAGAAGGATATCCTCTTGTCCAGTCTTATCGACACTGCCTCTGTTCAGGCAAAAAAGGCAGCTACAATAGCTCAGCTGTTTCTGACACTCATGTGTGACACTTCTGCGCTAACAACCAGACCATCCTCCTGCTTGACCTTGAACTCCCCAGGCCACTTGGACCGAGGTGGAGCGGTCTCCAGGTGATCTCCTCTCCACCTGATAAATAGCTGATGCTTATGTATGCTGTCCTGCTGCTGGTGCAACTGTTGTTGAAGCCACATCACTACAGGTGTCCCACCTATGGCCACCGCTGCTACTGTGGCTGCAACATCCAGCTCTTTGAAAACAGGTTTGCTAACTTTGTGTGCACTTGCTCTTTGCTTTTTTGTTTGGGCTGAAGACTGTTTGTTTACTTTGTGTGTGCCTGCTCCTTAATTTTTGGGATGAAAACTCAAGAGCTCCAGTCACCAGAAATACATTGCACATTAAGTTACTCATTTACATACTGAATTTATTTAAATCTCTATGGTTACTTACACATTTACACCTGTTAATACCTGCGAAACCTAGAAATGCCAATGAATTCTACTATGAGATGTCAACGCAGCAACAGCAACATTGTCCTGTCCGCTCATTTAACCTGAGCCACCGGTCCAGTGATCACTCAACCTGTGGACCACCAGAAACAAGTTGTCGGAGCAGAGGAACAGTTTCCTACCATCTCACATGGGGCAGAGGAGCACAACAGAACTCTTTCAAGAGCTGATTACAGCCCCCAAACACGAAAAGAAACACCACAACAGTTTCTGTGCAGGAGGGTGGGATTTAATCAAAATGTTATTCCCTCATCAAGGCATACTGATTCTGAAATCAGGTATGAGACACAGACTGTGCTCATGTACATTGTTTACCAGGGACTAAACAACAAGCATGGCAAAATCAGAAGAGTGTCAGATGAATAAGTACACTCCTGAAGACGAGGAAATACAAAAACTTAGTGTACAAGTACAAGAGTTGACACAAATGTTGGAGTCGTTGAAACAATTAAAGCTGCAGTTTGATACACAATCTCACAGAGGAAACGGAAGCAACATGACTATCCTTCCTGTGCTGAGCAAAAACTGCCAAACTGTCATCACTGTTTTGTATGTGTCGATGGGGACATCGTGCAGTGGAGTTTCTAAAGATACGCAAGCCAGTGGCTGAAGGACAACCTGTGAGCAGCAGAAGTAAAAGAGAACAAAGCAAGGAGCTGGGGGTTTGTTTACCTGGTCGGGGTGTCCATCCCATTCACCAATGGTAGCTCAAAGCTGGGTCTTTGGGTGGAGCTAACACCTTGGTGTGGAAACCCTTAGGATTGTGGGGAATTGAGTCCTTGGCTCCCTGTCTAACAGACAGAGGGTATGTGGTCTCATAAGAATATCAGTTTGAAAGCCACAATTAACAGATTCAGCTGTGGATCCGAACACTGGCATTTGTAATCAAACAGGCCTCAGAACTGTTTCACCTAAATTCCAGCAGCATGTCCAGAGCTGGTAAAACCTTGGACCATGTATAAACAAATATTCTGGCTACAAAGCCCTCCCAAATCTTCACTTTGGCCTATCCGACCACATTTCCCTGCTTCTTCTGCCTACTTACTCCCAGCTGATCAAAAGGATCAAACTATCAGTTATAACTGTTTAAGTGTGGATAAACGAATCCTCTGCACAGACTGGCAAATGTTCAGAAATGCTGCAACACTGTCCAGATCTACAGATATGTGGCAGGCGATTCAAAATGTAATTTGCTTTAAAAGCAGACGTGCCCCCGTCAGGTAACAGAACAGCTACCTCAGAATGCTGTTTGTTGACTTCAGCTCAGCATTCAATACAATTTCACCCGTTAAGCTGACTGGAAAATGTCACACTCTGGGCAGTACAACACTTGCAATTGGATATTGGACTTGTCACAAGCAAAGCCCCAGACAGTTTGGATTGGCAGTCACACCTCCTTACGTTAGTGCTCAACACCAGAGCCCCCCAGGGCTGTGTGCTCAGCCCCCTCCTGTTCATTTACATTGACCTTTACATTTACATTTAGGGCATTTAGCAGACGCTTTTGTCCAAAGCAACTTACAATAAGTACATTTGTTACAAGAAAGAAACCACAACATATCACCGTTGATAAAGTAGAAAAGATAGAACCAATATTCAAGCCCTCATCAGAGCAAAGTAGCTGCTATTTAACACAGTGTTCACACAGTACACCATGACTGTACTCCCAGGCATCAAGTGAACTCTCTAAGTATGTAGACGACAACATCATAATCAGCCACATTACAAACAACAATGACATATCAGGAGGAAATCAACAATCTTCCTAAGTGATAACGTCAGCAAAGCCAAGGAGGTGATTGTTGATTTTAGCAAAGACGCACTGTCTACATCAGTGGTGCTGAGGTGGAGCAGGTGAACAGTCATAGGTTCCTGGGAATCAACATCACAGAGAACTTTTCATGGTCATCGCACATCACACAAAAAAAAATGCACAGAAAAAAGCTCTAGAGCCTGCCCGACATGCAGTTTTTGGGGCCAATGCCAATACTAATAAGAGGGAGTAAAAAATTATGATCAATAACAATATATCTGTGATACAATATTGGCCAACCAATATATCGGTGGGGCTCTAAATTGCACAGAAAAAGCTCTATTTCTTACAGAAACTTAGGAAGGCTAAATTCCGGAGCCAAATTCTTGGCAACTTTTTTAGAGGAGTGATAGAAAGCATCCTGACTGGAGACATCACAAACTGACATGGTTCATCATGGCCCAGGACAGGAAGGCTCTACAGTGGGTGATTAAAACCACCCAGAACATCACTGGTACGTGACTGGAAAGTCTTACACATGGTTCCTACCAAAGGCAAACAATGACCGTGAATTACTGTTAACTTTGTGGGTTGGTGCCATATTTTTTTATCCTGTATGAATATAGATGGCATGACAACATGTCACTGAGTTTGATATTACAAAACATTTTAATATCTAGAAATCGACAACATTGGTTACTGAAGTGAGATGAGTGAGTGAGTGAGTTAGTGAAGTGAGATGTCTGCACAGAGCCCAAAGAATACTAAGAGTCAACACCGACCCAGCCACAGTCTGTTCACCCTGCTGCCATCTGGACTACAGAGCGGTTTCAATCTTCAGGCGGTGGGACTCCTCAATTCATCCTCTACACTCCACTCTATAAAATAGTTTGCTTTGTTTTTCGTTGTTTTATGTGATGTAGCAGAAAGGGATTCAAACTCAGTTTAATTTGTTATTGTTGGGTTAATTTGTCTGTGTTGTTTATTTTGCTATGTGATGCACTTTGTCCTGTGTGTTTGTGTGAGAGGTACTGTATGAATACAGTTGAGTCATGAAAAACTCAATATTATGCTATAGGCGTTTTTGGAGATTGACCCAAGGGACCAATAGTGAGGATATCGCTGGCTGTGCTTTATCAGTTTTGACCCTTATTTTCTCCCTTGCAAATTTAAATTAGTTGATGATACTGATGGTTCCACGTTTTATGCATTTAAGCCAATGGTAATTTCCATAATGTTATAAAAATATGAGCTGAAACTTGTTTGAGGTTGTATGTTGTCTAGTTATCTTGTCTAGTCTATAAAAGGACAATGCCTCACAATAGTTTTGTAAAAGTATTCTGCTATCACTAAACTTTTAGAGAAACCCAAATTGTGTGCGGTAATGCAAAGCCAATTTGGGTGGAACATAAGTCACAATGTGTGATGATTACTAATTATCCCATTCCCGCAACTCAGAATAGAATTTCTTTGTCATTGTAATGGTGTATACAACGAAATCCAGGTGCACTGCCTGTGCAGAGCTCCAACATACAAGAGTATAAAAAATTTAACAAAAGCAGAATAAAGAATAAGATAAAAAAATGGGCTGTATGTATAAATCTTACATGCAACCACTCATCTGCACACACTCATACACACCTGAATTCACATTTTGCTAACACATGCACCTATTGAGTTTTGCTACTACTCACTTGTTTGTGTCCAGGTCAGAGTAGCATATCCATGGAGGATGGATATGTAATGCCTTCAGCATCTCCTGGCTCTGGCTCTGGGCTCCTCCCAGGTGAACTTACTTGGAATTACTTCACAGGGAGCGTCCATGAGACATCTTGATAAGCTGCCCAAATAACCTCAACTGACTTCTGCACAGAAGAGCAGCAGATTTACCCCTTGTGGATGTTTGATCCATGTGCCTAAGGTTGAGCACAGATGCTCTGTTGCTTGTATCCATGATTCTTTCAGTCATATGTGGAGGATGGAATGAAGATTGGCTGGTAGATTAAAAGCTTTACTGTAGGGTTCAGCTCTGGCTTCATTCGACCTGCCTCATTACTGTAGACGCATTACACTCCATCATACCATCAAATTTTTGTTTGAGAGACTTGAACTTTGGGGGAGTAGTTCACCATTTCACAGCAGAAGAAATGGAAGATCACTCCAAAAGGCAGTTATCCATTTTGTAATGAGCAGAACTTTTTCATTTGCGAAATTGGAAATAGTTTTTTTCTTCTCGTTTTCTATGTAATCACTATAAGTGATATGATATTCAAATAAAAACACCCAATATTATATTACATACAAAACACACTTTCACGAACCATTCCTTGACTTGCTTGTATCTGCTGACAAAGTGTCAGCAAGATCTGAAATGGTGGGTGTTGGTTCTGATACCACAATTTTCATTTGGCAACAGAATAATTGACATTGCTTTGAACATGTTGATGATTTCATCTGATGGGATTTAACAAAGTATTCTTTGTTTTTTTTTTCCTTTGGTGGGTAAAGATGATATGTGCTGCATCTTTTTTGATGACAAGAATACCACAAAAAGGCTATCATGGTCTCAGTGCAGTTTGCCAGTAATGATCACACACTGTACCTGTATTTGAAATCATCATGTGCCTTCACTGCCAGTGTTAAACACACACAGTGTTAGACACACAAATATAAACATATACACTAACCATTTAAAGCCTTTTAAAATGTATTAAGTGCCGGTATACTTTTTTATTAAAAGTAACTTTAGATGAATCTTGCTGTTGTGATGATTGCATTACACTGTAAACAGATATCAGTGAAATTTAAAAAAAGGTAAATGTCTTTTCCAAGTCAAGTCAAAAAGGGTAAAGTCAAAGTCTGGGATTTGGCTTGTGCAAGTGGTAAGAGTGGTGTTGGCCTTGTGCAGTTTATGATGTTTATCCTACCGCTATGGCAGGAAGAGGGGTAAGTTTGACAGTCCTTGGTTCTGGGCTCCTCAATCCAGGGATCTATAGGACTCACGTTGAAAAACCTGACCTGCAGTCATTGGATTGGCCAGAATAGTTCATTAATCAATTGCCTTTCAATTGCCTTTCTGATTGGTCAGGCATTATAAATTCCTTTAACTTCAATCAAACACACACACACACACACACACACACACATATGTATATACATATATATATAAATACACAGATATATATCATGTAAATTATACAATCAACATATTTGAAATAACATAATAACAATAAGGAATTTCTGAGTAAAGTGAAACTAAATTTCTATTAACATAACATAACATAACATAACATGGTGTATACTTTTTAAATTAAAACAAAAAACTACTGCATGGATTACAAACTATAAAGTGTTAACTTAATTAACTTAACTTCTTTTTAAATCAGATTCACTATACCAAATTTACCAATGAAATGATGTTAAAAGCACTGCTGGCGCCAGTGGGCAGGCAGTGACTGTAGTGTACCACAAGAGCTAGAGTGACTGAGTGAGGGAACAACGGCATATTATTTTGAAGACACGTTTTTTTCTTGATTATTTTTAAATAAATCTTCTTTTTTGTTTTAACTCCTACATCCCGTTTCTTTTCCTTCTTTTACTATATTACTCCCCTCATCCCCTGGCTTTACGGGGACATAACATATTTGGGGGCTTGTCTGGGATAATAAAAGGAGACTGAGAAACTGTTTGTTGGAGTTGTTTATCAACAGTAGCTGCTGTCCAGTACTGTTGTCGGGTTTGCCAGTGTCTAACCTTTGCTAAATTTTTGAAGACTGCTCCTCAGGTAAGATAGGTGGATGTCCAGCTGGGTTGTTAATCAGCCTTTCCATCGGGCACTCCCCTTATTATTTTGCTTTTCTTGTTTGTGGGGTAATCTTAGGCGGGGATAAAATTCCCTGTCGGAGGTAGGTGTTTCAGGGCCTTGGCCACTGATAGTTCCCCCCTATCGAGTTGCCTCGAGCCCGGCATGCTCCAGAAGATAAACAGGTAAAGGCTATGATAGGTAGGATCTGAGGAGTTTGTTTTTGTTAGGCTGGGCAGTTAATAATTGTGTGTGGCATCAGGCGTCAGTATTATCGCATTCGCTGCTGGTAGATGTGGTGATTGTGATTTGTTTTGCTTACCAATCAGGTGTAGTTTTGATTGATTGGGCTATAGTGTGTTAGCCTAAACTAGCTGTGGGCTAGGTGCATTTGGTGTTTTCTGTCCACTTTACAGTGAGTATGGCGACATTTGTGTTAGATGAGTTTGTGGCTAATCCTACTTTGGGTCAGTTTGAGCTGTGTAGAAAGTGTGATTTTTTTATAAATAGCTGGTCATTATGGTATACCCGTGTTGGGTGCTTTAGTTAAACAAGAGCTTAAAGGTCAAATCAAATCAAATCAAATTTTATTTATATAGCCCAAAACCACAATCACATTGCATCAATGGGCTTTACAGTCTGTACAGTGAACGACACCCTCTGTCCTTAGGCCCTCAATTCGAGTGAGGAAAAACTTGCCATCTTGTGCCGTGTCTGAATCTCCTGGCTTGATGGCCTGAGCAAGGACCGCCCTGGGTCAGCGGAGCGCTCAGTCACCAGCTGCTTTGCTCCTCACGTGGGAGAGGCAGCTATGACATGGCCTGTTCATCCTACTGCTGGTGAGGGAGAAGTTGGGCCAGAGATGAAGCCATTTATGCTGCCTTGGTACAAGCCACTCTCTGTCAAGTTGTCTGCTGGCTCAACAGTAGATGCTTGGTTAAAACTCTAGATAGCTCAATTGCAGAAAAAAAACAAAGGAGGAACGGGAGTTTCAGCTCTGGAGAGAGTTGGGGCTCAAAAGGTTGGAGTCAGAGACTGTCATTAAGATGTGCCAACTGGAGCTGCAGAAGACCACAGTCTGTTCTATTCTCGGTGCCCGTTCTTCTGATTCCTCCACATTTGTTGCCCTGCACTAAATCTGGTAATGACTTCATGATGTCACTGAGGCCATTCCTTTCAGGACATTCATACACTGATGGCGGTGGCTGCTATGCAAGGTGCCGACCAGCACATCAGGAGCAGTTTGGGGTTTAGTATGTTGCCCAAGGACACTTCGACATGCAGACCAGGGTAATCGAACCAACGACCTTCCGATAACAAGACACTAGCTCTACCCCTGAGCCACAGACACCCCTTTAATTTGTTTGGTTTGCCTAAAGTAGTACAGACTGACCGAGGGACTAACTTCCTATCTAAAGTGTTCAAGCAGACTACTGTTATGACACTGGTAAGAGCTGGGATGAGGGGGTCCCTTTTTTCCTGTTTGCGATCAGGGATGCCAAACAGGAGCCACTTGGTTTCACTCCGGCTGAATTAGTGTTTGGGCACAAAGTGCGGGGTCCATTGAAGGTGTTAATGGAGAAGTTTATGTCTGAGTCCTTGAAGACTAATGTTTTGGATTTTGTCTCCCAGTGCAGAGAGCAGTTGCATCGTGTATCAACCCTGGCGAGGGAAGCTCTCTCCTCCTCTCAAAGTTGCATGATGAGGCTGTTTCATGAGCAGTGGAGTGACAGTTTCAACCTGGTGATGAGGTTTTAGTTTTGTTGCCAATGCCTGGTGCTGCTCTTTATGAACAGTTTTCTGGTCCCTATGTGGTTAAAAGTCCACATACCTGAACGCAGATACAAGATGCGTTTGTGCCATGTGAACATGCTTAAGCCATACCATTCCAGAGATTCTGCTCAGGGGAAACAGGAAACCGCTCCAGAGACTGCAGCCAGAGGGGAGCTCTGTTTCGTGGTTTTTGTGGGTTCCCTGGATGACAATGGTTTGGAGGAGTGCAGCGACGGTGAGCAGTGTCCACTCGCTAAAAGGGAGGTGATGAAAAAAGAGGCAAAATATCTGTTATAAAATATTTTGGCCAGGCCTAGTCACAGCCCTTGGAGCTCCCTGTGTTTGTTGAAAATTATTTGTAAATAAATCTTCTTGTTTGTTTTAACTTCTACATCCTGTTTCTCTTCCTTCCTTTACTCCCTGTTTACCTTTACTATGTTACCCCCTTTACATAGTCCTACTGTTAGGATTTTGGGAATGAAGACGAAAACATTTGGATGTTGGATTATAACTGGTCGGTATTTTGCAAAATGCATATTGAAAAGATATTTTATGATAATTCAGCAGTTGGCCTATGCTAGGTTAATGTTAGGGACATATTTCCCCTTAAATTCAGAGAAATAGTTTTTTGGGGATTTGCCAATATGTGTATTGTGTAATGTGTATTCTTTTCATGATCTTCCTGTTATGATCCCAGTTTTTTATGTTCTCTTGTTTCTTGTTTTTATTGTGCCGATGTGACCGGGTGAGTCATCTCCCTCCTGGTCACTGCATGGCGCTGTGGCAGCCTGGCGCAGGTTAATGGGGGGACGGCACTGTTAGGTGATTAAAACAGCTGTGTTGGTCGACATTTTCCCTCTCTGCTCCTGCTGTGCGGTGCGTCCGGTGAGCTGGCCGGCGTGCTTGTTTGTGTCTTCCCGTCGTATCATTAAGGTAGGAATTCTGCGTATTTGCTGGTTTGTGTTTGCTGTTATTGGGCCTGAGACCTCATCCTTTCGCTCCGTTGCAGTGTTGGAGCAACGGCGAGCTGGTGGAGCGGCGCTGTGTGTGTGATTGGGACAGGTGTGTTTGGTCGCTGTTCCCCCTCTCTGCCTCTGCTGTGCGGCGCGTTCGGTGAGCGGGCTGGCGTGCATGCCCGAGTCTCCCCGTCATATCACTAAGGTAAGCATGCCGTGTTAGTTATTGTTTGGTGTTTTACTTTTATTGGCCCTGGGGCTTCATCCTCCCGCTCCGTTGCAGTGCTCGGAGCGGCGGTGAGCCGGAGGGAGCGAGCGGTTCTGGTGGGCGCGTGTTGGGTGCAGTAGGGCTCAGAGGTAGGCTGCTCTAATTGTCTGCTGTTGCAGTTTTACATCACTGCGCTAGTTGTGACACTGTCTCTCTCTTGCTTTACAGCGGGGCGCTGTAACCAGCGGCCCCCACTCTCCTAGTTCTGCACACTATCCTGCGTCCTGGTGTGTTCCGGTCATCGGCCACCACGATGTTTGCTGCTGTTTTGTTTGGCTCGATTACATGGTTTTGATTAAATGAGTGTTGTTGCCGACGATAGTGACCTCGGAGACATTTAACAATTTATTTCTTTTTTTCTTGTTTTCCTTTTTTTTTTCTTTTTGTGGGGGGGCGGGTTTGATAATTGTTTAATTGTTTTCCTCTAATTTGTATTTGAATATTTTAAGAAGACTTTATTATGTTTAATTTGGTTTTGTATTATAAATAATTAATTGTTTTTGGTGTATGTGAGGTCAGCTAGACTGCGGCCATCTTAATTTTCCCTTTCTCCCTGTGGACAGGTGCTGTAGTCCAGCGCGGCGGCCCAATCCCTGGTGGTGGCTTCTTCACGTTTCCATTGCGTGTGTGTGCAGTGTCACGGGTGATATTATTTTCTTGGTTTGTTTCTCCTTCCCCTTGGTTTGGTTTAGGGTCGCCGTGGCTGGCCCAGCCCTGTCCATTCCCCTTTCTTTGGCCCAGTCTTTTAGTGAATGTGAAATATTTTGGCAACTATTGAAGTTTTATAGAAACAATATTGTGACAATAAATATTTATTTTTTTCGATACCTGAACTCTCCCCTGTGGTGATTCGAGCCTGCGTGACCTTTTTCATTTTTATAAAAGAACAGTAACTATTTCCTGGGGCGAAACTCCCCAGGTGGCGTTGTTGGCAACCACTCACCACTACTCACCACTCCACCTCGCCACATCTACATGCTAATGTAGAAGCTAATGAAGCCAATGAAGGCATTTAAAGGGACTTATGGGGTGCAATTAATAGCAGTGGTAATAATTACTTAGCCTACCAACCAGCCATGACAAGAGCTAAGGGTTTTGTCATAACACCAACCTGCCATCAGTGAAAACCTCAAAGCATATATGTAAAACATGCTAATCCACATAAACTGGGTAAAGCATTCATAATATCAAGCAACTAGCTAGCAAGTGCAACCACAAAATGGTTATCATGTCAAGGCTCATGTCACGTCAACTTAAAACTACTTTCTGTATTGTTTTGGCCTGTAAACTACACTTTAAATGCTCTTATTTTAAATCATCTTACCTGCAAAGAACGTGGATCCACCTGTCTTCAGGTTTAGCAGAGAGCTAAATTCCTCCTGGACTGAAGTCTTCCTGTAACATTATTTGTATCTATATAGACTAGGACAGCCTCTGAGCCTACTATTTAGTGTAGTAGACCTCTTCTAACCCATATGTGTGTGGCTCATAATCACTAATAATGCATATTTAAGTAGTGTAGTGTAGTGTTAGTAACCCTAACTCTAACCCGAGTAATGCAATAAAAAAAAGTGGCTGCAGGCTGTAATTTCTATAAAGATTTAAATTAAAAGCCTTGCCGGAGTTTGTGCAGGTGCACTGATTGCCCATGTTGCTGGACATTCGTAGGATTCCACACGAAAACTGGTGCATAACGTACAATGTCGTGCAAAGCGTTTCGTGGGAATGTGTGGGCAGTGGCAATACATAAGCATCTTTGACATAAAGCCAGAACTGTTACTTCGTCACACTGTTGATGGGGTTAATTCATTTTTTGTTTTAAACTAAAATTATGTCCGGATCTTACTAATTGCTCCTTAAAAGCTGAAAGCTTTGACAACACCTTTTCATCACAGCAATGCAATAAAATGGACCTGTAGCTTTTACAGTCTGTTGGAGTTTTACCACTCTTTAAGACTACTGTGATAACTCCCTCCATCAGGGTTTGGTCTAGAAAGCCAATTTGGAAAGCCTCCGCGTACACATCCAAGAGTATTGGGGCCAGTTTATTAGCGTAACATTCAAAGAATTTGGCAGTGAAGCCGTAGAGGCCAGGGGATTTACCAAATGGAAGGCTGCTAATGACCGCCACAACCTCCTCCATATTGATGGGTGCATCTAATAAATCATGTTGTTCTTCTGTTAGAGTAGGAAGATTCAGGCTGCTAAGGAAGGATCTAATATCTTCACTGTTTGCTTGTAATTCGAAAGCATACAAGTAGAAATACAAATGTCTATACTCTGCATTAATGTCTGTAGAATTAGCTACAAGCTCCTCCCTTGATCTCTAATTGCTGGGATGGCATTCATACTCTCCCTCTGTTTTATATACCTAGCCAACATTCTTCCTGCTTTGTCCCCCTCTTTAAACTGCTTCTGTCTGGTTCTGAATAGGGCATAATCAGCTTTCTCAGTGAGGATAGTGTTAAACTGAGGCTTAGGGAGGTAAAATGGATGGGTGTCATGTCTTGTATGTAGGTATTCTCTGCTATCTGAATTTGCTGCTCTAATCCGATTTGTTTTGCCATGTTTTGTGTTTTCTTAAATGAGGAATGTTGAATGATATATCCTCTGAGGAAAGTTTTCACGGCTTCCCATGATAGACCCATTGAAGGTGCTGTTGGTAAGTTGGTTTCTTTGAAGAGGGTAATTTGGGTGCTTAAAGATTCTCTGAAGCCAGTATACAGAAGAAGGCTTGAATTCATTCTCCATCTTGGTCCTATTAGACGTATTAAGCAGGAGAATGTTGAACATCACTTGGGCATGATCGGAGATGTGAATACAATGCTACAGGATATTGTGGAGGATACAATGGAGTTGGATGGGTCCTCATTGGCTTAATGAATAGTAAGGCATAAGGTACTTTATCTCTACTAAAAACCTCCCTGAGCCATCTCTGGTCTCTTAACTACATTTATATTGCAGGTTTGATTAATCAAGATAGCAACTCACCTATGATGGCTGGACCTACACACTACAGACACATGTCCCTCCCACCCAGGATGTAGTTTTCTTGTCTCTTGGTCTAATAAATGTATTTCCTGAAGGAACCCTACATCACAGAGCTATGACTTAAGGTATGCCAGAACTTTTTTCTTTTAATAGGCCAACGTAGATTTGTGCAGAGTGTAAAAGAAAGTGATTAGCCATTAACACCACACCAAACACAACTTTACCCTTTGAGTCCACTGGGCACGTTGCTGTTACCTGGCATCTGCACAGCTTTTCACCGCGTTTCAGAAGCGGAGCGTCATGCCTGCCTGATGTTGGTGACTTGCGCAGATTATGTTTATTTCATCATTTCTCCTTGATTTAACTAGATATCCTACTCAACCACAGTGGAAGCACAAAAAATATTTCGTTATTTGTCCTGGTCAAGTGTGTTTATTGTTAATATTTCCCATTTTGTGGTACTGTACATCCCGAGTTGGCACAAAGTGTTTTATTTAGAAAATGTAACAGATGCACTATGTTGTTCTGCTGCCTAACTTCCTATCTGACTTGATCTGCTTTGTGTGGGTTGACGCGGCTGCAGTCCACTTCTGACAAAAATGGACGTTGTTGATGAATTTTTGTTTATCTGGTTAACCCAGGTGAGAGAGGAGATTCAGGAGACATGATGCCTTGAATTGAAGTATTTAATGAAGCTCTATTGAGTAAAACATAGCTCAACAGTATTCAGTAGCATAATGCAGTTCTGAATGACACATCTCTGTGACTACATCTGTGACTATTTAACCTGCAACAGAAAACCCTGTGGAAACATGCTAACCTAAGTCACGTTGCATTTGATAGGAGAATATGGTATTTGGTCTATGGTGGCGCCAGTGCATTTCTTGTATGAGATATAGTGAAGGTTTAGATGCTGGAGGAGCAGAATAGCCATGTTTCCACAAAATGTCAAGCAAATTTTAGTTGGCCAAAAAATCTAAATGCGAATGGTGTTCTTGCATGTCAGCTAGCGATGGCCATGTTGCATGATGTCCCCAAACAATGAAGAATTGCAATGATTATAATGCACGCAGCAAGAGCGATAAGATGACAATGAGCGCCATACACATGGGAGAGAAAGCGCACAAGTCTATTCTGGCAGGTCATCATGGAGACACATTTCACAGCCAGCCTTTGGCTGCAACGTTTCTGTATGTCCAAGCCTACTTTTGAACTTTTGATTTATGATTCCCTGGGCTGGGCCTAGCCCTCGACGACCACCAGTTGCAACAAAAAAATGTGTTGTACAAATTGGCCACCTGTGCAAAATACAGGGTTGTGGTGGAAACATTTGGTGTCAACAAGACAACTGTTCACCGCTGTGTGTATGTGGTGTGCACGGCCGTACGTTTCAAGAAGTTGAGCCAATTTGTCAAATTACCCGTCGTAGCTGAGGCAAAGGCAATAGCTCACTGCAATTGAGCACCTTGTGCCATAGGTGTGCGGTGCACTGGATGGGACCTATATCCGCATCCTTCCCCCATCCGATGGATACCTGGACTTAATGTGAACTGGAAAGGGTGGCCCTCCATAGTGTTACAGGTGCTTGAGGATGATCAGTTCTAAATCAGGGATATTTGTGCTGAATCACCTGGCAGTGCGCACAGTGCAGCTGTGTTGACCATGTCTAACGTGTCAGTTATCTTGTTAGTAGTCATGATCCTGTTTTTTTGTTGTTCTGTTATTTCCTGTTTTATTTTGAAATTGTGCCCTCATTTGTCTTATGTTGCTTTTCAGTTCCTCCCACTGTGTGATTCCCCTCCTTCCAGTGTTTTTCCGTTCCTTTCCCTCACCTGTCGTTTCCCCCCCTCACTCCACCCGCACCTCATCCCCTCGTTACTGTGTATGTGTGTATATTGTGCCCCCTCGTCTTTGTCAGATTGTGTCCGTTTTCTCCTGTGTTTCAGCCCAGCTTCTTCCAGTGTTATTCTTGCATTTCTCTATTTGACCTCATGGTATGTACTAGTTTTATGTTCCTGGTGTTTTCATAGGTTTGCACTTTGCTTTTGTTTGCACTTTGTTTAAGCTCTCTTGTTGCTACATTGTGTTTTTGTCTTTTTGACTCATTTTTGGTTTTCCTGGATTCTTGGTTTCTTTTGTATCATTCAGCTTTTGTTTAGTAAAGCTCGCCCTTAGTTCATGAATCGTGTCCGCCTCCTGAGTGTTTCTGCATTTGGGTCCTACCCTTCTCTCATAAGTGTAACAAGTAGACTTTAAAAGCAAATGGCTCTACCCGTACGATAGGCGAATAATGTGATGTTTGTATTTCACTCTATGTTTAATAGATGTGCTGAGAAACACCCCTAAGCCAACACAGATGTAGAGGGGTCCAGGTGCCTCTAATGATAGCTGGAGTCCAAGCCTATCCACTACTGCCATGGATCATGAAAGGGTTCTCTGGTCCAATCATTTCAGAGATGGAAGAGGCTTTCAACGTGCGTCACAGTCCTATTTGTGTGAAGGTTGAGCACACATTTGGGCACCTTAAGGCAAGATGGCATATTCTTGCCAAGCAGTTGGATGTGCCTGGGCCAGTGCCCTGCTGCACTGCTGGGAAGGCATCTGTGGTGCTGACAAGAGCCATCTTCTCCTGCAAAATACAGAGATGAGAGCTGTTTTATATTTAATCAATTGGACATTTTCTGTAAATCTTATTGCCATTGTATGTAAGGCCTAATTATACATGTATGTGTTATAAACACAACAACAAACGGACAAAAGGTTAGTGTTCCCAACCATAGGAATTGACCTGTTGACTCCAGGCCTGGCTCCCCCATTATGACGTCTTGTCTCGCTCGATTTGCTCTGTGCTGAATTTGGCTGAATTGATGTGCCCTGCTCCGGCATCTTGCAAAAACAGAAGCCTTGCGTATCTGCTGTGGAAGGGTCTGGACTGCCGGAAGCTGCAACGGAGTAGATGCGCAACGTGGCGGAGTGGAAGTACATGCTTAGACTACAGTGAAAACTATCAGCTCCGTGGCGGATCAGAGACAGACCGAACACAGATCTGGTGGAATTTGAAGGTAGATCTCATACCTAATCTGAAAGAGCACATTATTGATTTGACCAAGTAAGGAAAGTCACTTGGAGCCATTTCAAAGTAGTTACAGGTCCCAAGATCAACTGTACAAACAACTGTTTGTAAGTATAAAGTGCATGGCACAGTCACAGTCACTGCCACGATCAGGAAGAAAACACAAACTATCACCTGCTGCTGAGAGAAAACTGGTCAGGATGGTCAAGAGTCAACCAAACACCACCAAAAGATGAGTCTGCAATGAATTAGAAGCTGCTGGAAGACAGGTGTCAGTGTCCACAGTCAGGTGTGTTTTACATCAACATGAGCTGAGAGACTGCTGTGGAAGAAAGAAGCCGTTACTCCAGACGAGGCACCTTAAAGCTCGACTGAAGTTTGCTGCTGATCACAAAAGAAAAAACCTCCTGGAGGAAAATGCTGTGGTCAGATACACAAACAATGCAAAAATGTAGTTGTTTGGCCACAATGAGCAGCAATATGTTTGGAGGAGAGAAGGTGATACCTTTAACTCCAAGAACACCACACCTACTGTCAAGCATGGTGCTGGTAAGTGTTCTGCTGTAGGGCTGTTTTGCTGCCAGTGGATCTGCTGCTCTAAATAAAGTAAATAGAATAATGAAGAAGGAGGATTATCTCCAAATTCTTCAGAGAAATTTAAAATCATCAGCCAGAAGATTGGGTCTTGGGTGCAGTTGGGTGTTCCAACAGTACAATGAACCCAAACACACATCAAAAGCAGTGGAAGGAATGGCTAAATCAGGTTAGAATTGAGGTTTTGGAATGGTCTTCCCAAATTCCTGACTTGAACCCCATTAAGAACATGTGGACTGTGCTGAAGAAACAAGTCTGTTGGATTGTGAGATTTCTCAATTAGAACACAAACGGACGTTATGCCAACAACTTGAACATGCAAAAGTCTGTGCAGGCCCGCATGAAAGGCCATTCTCTTACCAGGCTGAACTAAACCTCAGTACAAACTTTGAGCTGTGTTCAAAGTCATGAGGCTTGCAGAAAGTACGGAATCAAAAATAATGATGATGAAATTCCAAAGAATGTTTGACAACAACTTCACTCTCATTGTCTAAATACTGGTACGAAAATGTGGTTGTTTTGTTTTGTTTTGCTTTGTTTTGTAGGCAGAAATTGGCATGCCCTTTACCAGGAATGCTGCATTATCTAAGGAAACATGCAAAACACAGAAAGTTAGTTGGTAACTGAACCATAAACATAGCGACAGGTCTGTATGTCTTTGTGCATGTTTGTAAGTGTGTTGTGTGTGTGCCTGTATGTAGTTATGCATGTGTATAATGCTATGCACACCGCCAACCTGTTTCTTCCTTCCTTCCTTCTCCCTTCTGTTCTTGCTTGTGACCTTGCTTCTAGCTGCCAAGCGCTTCACAGTTCGCCGCTTTATGACTGCAGACTGGTAGATAAAAACACAGAACACAATGTTCACAAACTGTTAATCTGAGCTTTTGTGGCCTATAAACAAAGGCCAGATAAAATAAATAAATTGAATTTTCTTCACAGCCTCATGTTGTTTACAGCCGGCATTTTTTTCACACACTTACAACTTTATCACACATTATCTTCATATATTCACATCTCATTCCTTATTTTTTGCAAGTCCAAAATTTTCCAATATTTGCAACTGTTGTGTGTGTATGCTATGTGCGTGTGTGTTGGCCCCCTCTCAGGGGGTATAATGCTTCGGGTCAAATCTCAGTGGATTTGTAGGTTTTTATTGAAGTAGAAGTAACTCAGCTGCTTTAAGGCTCCAGGAAATTGAAGCACTCTTGAAGTTGTATTTTTGAGGGGAGCACTTTGACTTTGTCTGTGGAGTCTAAAAGTACAGACAGACATGTTTTGAGTCAAATAAAAACAAACACTGGATTTGAAATGAAAGGTGAGTGAATATGAGCAGCTATATTGTTTGTTCATGCCTCTGGTCAGCAAAAGGTACAGTTCTTTTGTTAATAATGCTTAAAGGTATGTTAAGTTTCAGCTCGAAGCAAATTTTAGTTAATACAAAGACACAAGTAGATGTGCACACAGGTGCACATTTGTTCTCTGCAATGTAGATGCATTTGTGTCAATTAAAAACATTTAAATGATGTGCTTGTCCTCAAGTTATGTCCATTTAATTATTTGACCTGAATTAGTTTTGAAGAGGCATTCATATCAGCTTGTCTGTGTCAGCTGACTCATACATATTCATAATGCATCACTGAGCCACTTACAATAACGGTATAGAATAGTCAACTACAGACAGCAGTCTGAATCTGTATTATAGGCTGTTCAGACCTGGTATCACAGTGTGCACTGAGTGATCCGATCACAAGTGGGCAGCTCTAAGTACAGGTGTGAACACCCCCATGGTGCATTGAGGACGCATTTGTGATCCAGCCAGCCTGTCTGCTTCTCTGTCTAAAGTCCGTCTTGCCCCCCAAAAGTTGTTTGAACACACTGTTTCACGTGATTTCAACTACTTTCAAGCTACTTCTTTGATGCCTCTAGAGAAAGTCCTCAGAAAAAAACAATGTCTTTTTGTTATTTCTTTCTTTGTGTAAAAATCTGTCTGTCCAGTTATAGTTAGACACTTTATAGTGTTTATTTATATCTAGAGCAGGGAAGTGAGTTCCGATCACAACTGGTCACTCGAGACAAATTTAATGTGTGTGAATTGAGTACGGGTGTAAAGCTGTCCACTTGAGATCAGATCACTCAGGATAGATGTTGATACCAAATGTGAACAGCCTCCTAGGTTCACATGTCCACAGTACCATTCACCATCATCACCATCACCATGTTGGCGTTGTTCCTGAATCATCATAATAAAAGTTGCATAATGACGTAATTGCAACTGATGAATCAATTTTGATCATAGCCTACAATTTGTGAAAAAGACTGGAATAATGGGAGAAGTTATCCATTGTAGCATGTGTTAAACGTTGTGGAAGGGTCTATTTTAACCCAAACCATGTAAACCTAACCAAACAGCAGCAGAAAACTGAAAAAAAGGAAAATAATAGGTGAACCTATAATAAATGAACAGTGTAACAATAGGTTTCAAACAGGATATGATCCCCAGTCTCCTGAGTGACAGTCCTATACTTAACCCACTCAGCCACAACACCTTTTTCAAGATATGAACTCTCACTTTTTCATAATCATCAAGCATCATATGGCCTTCTTTCACCTCCATAAAAAAGGCCATATACATCCCATTTTATAAAAAAATCAGATGCTGAAATCCTCACACATGCCTTCATAACTTCTTAAACTGAAGATGAAGTTGAAGGAGAAATGTTCAAGAAGTGGTCCAAGAGCAACATAAGTTATGATATGAAATGTATCAGACTGAAAGGTAGCCCCAAAACCCCTACTTCTTTATCCTAGATCCTGATCATTTCTACTGGTCCAACAACCCAGTTTGTCCTCAGGGTTAAATTAAGTTAGAATACATATTGTGGATGGATTATTGGACCCAGGATTACTGGGTTGTAGGCTTAGGCCCGAGGGCCTGTGGTTTCAGGAAGCCCCTAAGCCTGAGCAAACACTTCCTTGTCAGAGAGTTAAAAGGCTCAGCCATATGTTATTATACAGAAGATATTCACTTTAAAGTAGTCCCAGACAGTTTGCTGGATCAGATGGAAAAAAAACTCTTGCAGCCTAAAGTTTTAAAATCAGTGTTTTAAAGCCAAAACCTTCCTTCAAACCCTTCAGGCTCTGTGGGGGATCTTGGACCTGCAGAGAGAAACAGCAGGATACATGTTCACATATTAAATTGGAGGTTGCTGTTTGTGTGTAAAACATAAACTTGCCCGGCAACCACACTGGCTCAGTTGGTAGAGTGCATGTCCCATGTACAGAGGCTGTGTCCTCACTGCAGTGGCCCAGGGTTCAAGTCCAACCTGCAGCCATTTGCTGCATGTCATCCCCGTTCTCTCATCCTGTTCCTTTCATCTCTCAAGCTGTCTTATCAAATAAAGTCATGAAAGTCCAAAAGAAAAAGAAAAAAATGTATAACATGTCTCCTCTGGACAAGTGCTCAGAGCAAGCCCCCTGGAAGAGCGCCAGACTTTAAAATTTAATTTTAGCGCCAGACTTTAAAATTCAATTTTAGCGCAAGGCTAAAAATTTAATTTGGTGGGCAAACCATGTAATGACAACATCAGATGCACTGTGGCCCAAAAGCCTACATTGTGACAGAAGCGGCTGTTAAATAATGGATAATTTTATTTGGAGCATCACAAGACATGGAAATGAGTCATTTGATTATCATAAATTAAGCCATTTGGTCCAATAAAATTGGGAAAGGTTAGAAGAGCCCCACGATTAAATTATTTTATTTCTATTCAAGTTAGCCTGGCACATTACATGTAGTTAGCAGCGGAAGTCGTTCTATGGGCCCCACAACACAGAAGATCTGGATCATTTTAAAGCTGGGTAGTTAAGCCCTTTTGGCTTCATGTGCCACTGAGCAGCTTTTATAGGAATGAATGGGGCTCCGCCTCCAACACTGTATCCAAAATTTTAATATAACAGCCTTAGCTCAGAGGAGCAAAGGGGAAAGTTCAGCAGAGAAGTTGTCTAGTGGCAGTAGATGTACAGTACAGGTTATAGTTTGACCATGAAAAAACTCTGCAGCTCCTCAATACACAAGAAGACCTTCTGTTTCAGTGATAGCACTGACCCTGCTAATATTCATGCTTGTTGTCCATGGTAATATCGATGCTATGCTAATCCAGGCTAGTGTTGTTGATCTTGTCAGAACGGCAGTCTGGTTGCTATGGTAATAACTATGTATGACTATCAACCATGCCCCCATTCTCAGAAACAATGCTGACTGTTAGACAAGAAGAAACACTGACTGGAGGGGGCTTTAAAGTGTGAACTGTATTAGACTTGGTGATCTCTTGACTTGTCACTTAGTTTCATCATCAAGTCAAAATATCATCAGACATCAGCAAAATTAATAACATTCAAATCACCCTGAGCTGTAGGCCATTTTGTCACTTGTTATTTCAAGTGTCTGACACTTGACAAAATGTGATTTAATCCACTTTGGTTTGTACATCCATGTATGTTCGTTTGCTAGATCACAAATCTGATTGGTTTCTTGGTTTTTCCAGGCTACACACTCACATCAGTAGTTGGCCCTCCTTCAGTCCAGAGGGTGGTGGTTATGCCCCTCAAAGTGTTTGGTGACTGCCAATATTACAAGAAGGTAAGTAAATGGAATGATAAATTGACTGCATTTCTATAGCGTGTCTCTAGTCTTAGCCAGCATTCAAAGCGCTTTTCAACACAAGTCAGTGTTCACACATACATTCATGTAGCAAAGGCTACCATGCAGTACCACCTGCTCATCAGGAGCGATAACCATTCATTACCACATTCACACACTGTTGGGACAGCCACCAGGAGCAATTTGGGCTACAACATCTTGCCCAAGTAGGCCTCAAAATGCAGACTGCAGGGGTTGGATTGAGCTTGTGACAACTTGGTGGACGACTGCTCTACCTGTTGAACCACAGCCACCAACAGTGAGACTTTAGCTAGCTAAACATGAAACTTTGCTAACCCACACAAGCAAAAGATCAGCCCATCTTCAAATCCAATTTAAATGTTACTTTATTATTTATCATAACTGGCTGACAATGTTGCCTCTTTAATGTTGTGTGGAAGTCGATGACAGTGCCTGCAGAATGCCATAACAGGGTGGTGGTTCTCATGGGAGACCCGAAAAAGGTGCTTCCCCTTCCTGAGACAGTTTTTGCCGGGGTGCTGGAAAGAAGATCCCAACTGATCCAGATACAAGAGAAGCAATGCGGGTTCTGTCCTGGTCATGTAACAGTCGACCAGCTCAATAAGGCCATATGAGCCATCAGGTCCTTGTGTTAGCGAGCTTTGACATTGTAGTCTGCCACAGTGTCAGTAAGACCAGAACAAATGATGATTGTGTTCCAAGCATAGAAATTATTTCCTGGTAAGTCAAGAGACTTTTTTTTTAAACATGTTTTTTTATAGAGGTAATAAAAGCATGACTTTAGTTTGGGTATTATCTATATTGTTTTGTCGTCAGAAAAGCAGCATTGTGTTACTTTTTAAGTTAATGAACAAAGTTGAGTTGATGGTTTTTTTGCAAATATCCATGTCGAGATTTTTATGAATACGGGTGGGTCATATTTATGGCTTATTCATTGTGTGTCTGTTGAACAGAGGAAGTTATTTTGCACTGCCTTTACATCTGTATTTAGTAACTCCTACGTTAAGGATTTTTAAAAAAGGCCCTCTGCTGGACACAAACCCTGGATCTGTGAGACTACACACATACTCACAACCACACAAAAATAATCATACAGGCACACAGTGTGAGGGAGATGATTAATTAAAGGCAGAGAGGAAGTTTCTCTGAGACAGCCAGGGGTCTGTTTCAGAAAGGAGGCTGAGTTTAGATGAGATGACTTAACCTGAGTTGATTAAACCTGAAATGGGAGTGGGAGAATGATAAAAAAGCCATCATCATTGGAGCTTGGAAGCCGTCAGGGGCAAGTGAGAAAATTCTTGATGATCCATCATGATCCATTTTCTAAGTCTGATCTAAATTATTTTCTCTCCTGTGTTTATGACTTGTGATCTTGTGGGGAGAAAAAAGTTTTGCCAGGATAATCTTTCAAAGTTCCTTCATTTTTTTTTCAGTCACAGGAGAGAAAATAATTTAGCTCAGACTTAGAAAATGGATCACCACAAAAAATATTTCTCATTTGCCCCTCAGGCCTTCTGTAATACTATGATTCACCATGGCAACTGGTAAATAAAGAGCGGCACCTCCATTTTAATTCAGCAGAGCTAGAAATATGAATGCAAGTAAATGCAGACCATGACATTTATCTTAAAAAACAGGAGTGGAGAATGGAGTCAATAAGTTTACACTAGTACATTTTATTCAGTATAATAAAGTGATGGAATCTTACCTTATATTAGCCTGTATCCGATATTTAAAGCACTCATATTTAACATGTAGCTGGCAGAAACTGAAGATGAAAATATGGCTCAAGCAGATATTATTCATGGGCCTATTGTAAAGTCATAGTCTGATTCAGTAATGATGACTCAGGTGATTTGCCTTAATCACCTTATTCACTCAGAAATATTCACATAATCTCCAGCATGATATAATAATGATTATAGGAATGTTCTATCAGTGCGACCAATTACAACATGATAAATATTGTTCATTGATTGGTGTCTTGCAAGTGGTTTAATTCAAACAGTGATGACTACAGTAATGTACAGCTGCAAGCTCACAGTGTTACAGTATTAAGGACAGCAGACATTATTCTAAGTTGAAGATGAATGATTGACCGTCTCTGTCTTAACATCGATGACAGATTGATCATAAAGAGGTCATGTTAAAGATATTCCTCACATAACGGATGAGTAGGCTATCTAACGTGGATTTCCATGTTTGTCAAGACATAAACGTAGACATTCTGCCTTTACATACTGTAGGTGTTTTTTTAAGTCACTCACTAAGTCATCACTTTTTTTCAGGAGGATGATGTTTCTGAGCCTTTACACCGCGAATGAAGGCATCAACCAATCATGTCCAGAAGAGAGGTCACATCACAGCTCATTAGAATGGTGGACCTGTTGTTTGTCCATGTTTGTCATCACCCTGTAATATATGACATTTTTAAAGACAATATAACGAAGGTGACTTGGGATGAGTGACCTTAATCGCTCCCTGCACAGACAGACTACTGCATATGTGGGATTTACCAAAGGGGGACTTTGCCTTTGACTACTTTGATAATAAAAATTATAAAAAAACTGTAATTGTACCTTGCAGAACTTGGGAGCTGATCTTTTGCTGCCTTAATTGGTTAGTTTGTTTGTAACTTTGGTGTTTCAACATATAAGTACATCATTACGGACTGGACTGGAGCCCTGGGACAGTCAGCTGCAATGACCCAGTTAATGCTACCTCTCTACCTGTCAGTGGCCGATTCAGTGCTGCAGTGCGACCCCATAGATCCCCGGAGCCCTTTTTCCACCAGTCCCTGCCCTGTTTGTCTGTGATAAGTTTAATTTTAATGTGGTAATAGGAGTGCCAGCCAGCCTGCCAGTGAGCAGGTTAGATTTAGGCACATGTTCTAATAAAAACAATGTGTCTGAACTAAACCAACTGCCCTGCCACAGAAATGAGGGTATTGAGGGTATTGTGCCTGTTGAGTTGGCCTTGTGCATCGGGGAGATGATTCCTCTCAAGTATTTTACACACAAATTTTGACATTTCCATAACAGTACTCTGATAGGCTTGATAAACCACAAGTGATCCCAAAGAATTTTGCAGCCAGACAAAGCATTGGCGGGAGTGGCCACGAAAATTCCACTTTGTTAAGGTTATTACCATTTATGGTAGGAAGTAAAGTCCCTGAAGGAGATGAAGCATGGGCCATATTGATGGACCTTAAAGAAATTGTGCAACTAATATCCAATATGCTATTACTGACACTGCCCAGTGCCCACCGTGACAAGCCAAGAACATTTTAGAGCCAAACCAATATGCAGATTTTTGGGCTGATACTGATATTGGGGAGTAAAAAAATCTGATATCAATATATTGGTCTATAAATTCTGGGAAGGGGAGTAGAAACCACCCAGACAGACAAGCTCCCCACACTAACATCAAAAGACCAAAGAGGGCAGAAGTGAATTTCCTCCCAAAATTCAAAAGAGGTGAAGATGCTGGAAGCCTTGAGCACTTGAGACTCCAAATTATAGATGAAGTTAAGATCACTGACAAAAACCTTACCTTGATTACAAAGTTGATGCAAACCACCTTTGCCCTGCGTTGAAAAGAGGTCATCAGTGATGACCTACCTGTTGGACAGATCCTGGAACGTTGGTCCAAGTTAAAAAAAAGTCCAACAAACATTAATCCAATTGAGAGTGGTCCAATGAAAGAACAAAAGATAGCCAGAAGACAGCAAAGGAATATCAGGAACAAGGCAGGAACACAGGGAGAAACACAGGGACACAGAGGACTGGGGAACCAATGCAAATTGATTGACAAGTAAAGGAATACAAATGGACTGAATCCACAAGGACTAAGTGTTATGTTTAACAAGGTACTCAAAATGCAGAGCAGTCTCTCAGTGCTTGTATGTCTCTTTTTTGAGATTTTTGTGCTGCTGTCAACACACAGTGTTTTATTTAGAAAATTAACCAGATGTTATGTTGTTTCGGTGTGTGACTTCTTGTCTGCTCTGTGCTGAATTCAGCTCAATTGCTGCGTCGTGCTCCGGCATCCAGCAGAAATAGAAGCCCTGCGTATCTGCTCCGGACTGCCGGAGCTGGGACGGAGCAGATACGCAACGCAGCGGAGCCAGTGGAAGTAAACACATAGACTAGAGTGAAACCTATACCTGCCATGGCGGAGCCGTGACGGGGCAGAGCCGGACTGGGCACGGCTCAAAACGCAGCCGGTGGGGGTTGACGGATGACGGAGTAAAACCGTGCCGGAGCCAGAAGGCAACGCACATGCATCCAGTGGAATCTTAGAGTCATGCATGCTGGCAACAGTGCAGGTAATGGCCCTGATACACAAAAAATGTTGGTAATTTGGCCAGAACACAAAGAGAAGTGGTTAGTTCACACAATACTAAGACAGCTGTGAGAGCTCAAGAACAAAACTGGCTAGAGCATTGCCAGCGAGGAGTGGCTGAGTTGGGTTGAAGTACTGCTAGCATGATGAGCTGATGGATGGCAGGTGTGTAAGCAACCACGCAGATGCAGTTGAACTGAAGGAGAGAGAGACGCCCCCTGTATTCACCAACAAACACAGACAGAGGGGACGCCAGAATACACGAGGGGAGGGAAAAAAAACTAGAGGAAAAAAACACAATTAAGTTAATTAGTGTTATGGCACTAACATAACATAACACTACATTTTCAAAATAAACAGGAAACAAAAGAAAGACCCAAAACCATGACATCTCTCATAGTCTCTCTCCTTTTGCTTCATGTCTCTGTACATTTATGAAGATCAGTGATGTTGATAGGTTGCAGTGAACTCACTATCCAGAGGATGCACCATATTTTATCACTGATAATGCTACATTGTGAACACCGCATTAAAATAGTATAAAAAGGAAATTGTCAAAAAAGGAAAAAAAATCTCAAATATCGTGACATGATACTTTCTGCAGCAACGAGACCAATCCTAAACACACAGATTTCAACAATCAAAGCTACAAACTTGGTATCCGTGAATAAACTAACTGGGCCACTGTCAATAATAATCAGCTCTGTAGCCTATTTAGTCATGTTGATGGTGACGGATGATTCTTTGCCATCCAGTTGACACTGTGTTGAAACTGTATAAATAAACCACTGTTTAGTTTATTTTAATTTCAGGATGATGTGATAGGGCTGTAAACAATTCAGTATGTTTTGTCAGTAGAATTGGATTTTGGTGTTCAATAAAAAGATTAAACTATTTGTCCTTTTTCAGTTCAGTTCCACACTAAACTTCTTTATCATCTTACATCAGTATGTTTTACCTGCGGCCTCAGACTCGTGTTGCAACGCCTTTCTTCATCATCTCTGATGTAAAAACATCAGATTTCCACACAGTCAGAGGAAGTTAAAGTGTTATAGTTCAGTTATAAAGTCCTAGCATACCACGGACCGTCTCTTCTGTCGGGCTCTCATCTCTGAGAGATGAGAGTATGTAGTGTTACTATCCTTCTGGCAACGAGAAGAGGAAAACCACAACAACATGAGAGTGAATTGCAGGAACAGCAGTCTGGTAAACTTGTGTATTTCCCCTCTCCGAGTGGGATATCAGCAGTCAACAGCAATATTAAGTTTGTGTGTGCTAGCATGTAGCGCCAGTGTATTTCTCTGTAGTCTACCTGTCTTGCTAACGTTAGTCGGGCTGGGCAGTGCATCTGCTCTCTGTGGTCTGTGACTTTGTGCCTGACAGAACTGAGAGTGAAATACAACTATGTATGACGTTTGATAAACCAACAGCATCTGTGTTCATAAACTGTAGCTCCAAAAAGACAACCGCCTCGTGTGAACATGTGCTCATATGTGCTCAGATGTGCATGCACAACATGAAACTCTCGCTTTCCAGCAGCAACCTCTGTGGACTACATATGGGCGTGATGACACTTCCCTTCGGCGCACATAATATTAAAACAAGACAATGATTATTAAGTCTCTCAGTGAAGGCTTAGTCAGGGGTGGTAAAATATCCATATCATTTATCCATATCCACAAGTACTAATACCACACTGAAAATACACTACACGTAAAAGTCCTGCATTCAAAACCTTACTGAAGTAAAAGTCTGTATATCAGCAAAATGAAGTTAAAGTACAAAAGGTAAAAGTACTCATGCTACAGTATAATGGTCTTTGTCTGTGTTATTATTAACTATATCTATAACTATATCTGATGTTTGTGTATTAATATTACTGCTGCATTGATATTTGTGTCATTCAAATCATTGTATGTTCATAATGTGGCTGTCCTGTAAGAAAAACATCTCTAAAAAGTCGACTTTTTATGATTTTTTATTAATGTATATTTCAGCTAATCCAAGAGGTTTTTTAAACAGTTTATTTAGCTTAAAAAGTATAATTTTTTTGGAACCCATAATGGATGAAAAATTGTAATCTGAAAGGTAACTAGTAACTAAAGTTGACAAACAAATGTAGTGGAGTAAATAGTACAATATTTGCCTCTGAGATGTAGTGTAGAAGAAGTATAAAGTTAGATCAAATGGAAATACTCATGTAAAAACCAAGTTCCTCAGATTTGTACTTAAGTACAGTGCTTGATGTAAATGTAGTGAGTTACATTCCACCACTGGTTACAAGTCTGGAATTCTTCAGTAAATGACGGCCCTGCAGGCTGTAAAGGTTTTATTTGACTATTTTAAGACATAAAGCTGCAGCCACAACCTACACATACATTAATATGTATGTTACATATTAACTAAACACTACATTGTGTAGCCAAAGCTATTTGTATATTATTGTGAGGACTGGACTCTGCCAGGCAGCAGAGCCACAGCTCACTTTTATATTTTATTATTTTTTAAATTAATTCTTTTCAAAAATGTCTTTTGTTAATGTTAATATTCATTGATCTTAGTATTCTATAGAAGATATTATATCTATTACATATACATATCACATATATACATTCTATGTTTTATCCTGTCTTTGTGATGTACTCTGACTGACATAATAGAGGCAACACTCATGGTTTTATATTTTCACTTATTTCACTTCAGGTGTTATCAACACAGTTTAGTAAATGTGATTGTATTGATCTGGGTGCTGTCCTAGCTTCGTTCTCAGCTGAATCTATCACTCTGCTAAAATGCTTCTGCTATTATTAAGCCCGTGATTGCTCAAATGCTCCACAGATCATTATACATTGAACACTGATGGAAGTATAACGGTCTGGTTTGGTTTCAACAAATTCAAGTTGAAGTCGCAGCTTTACACATACTGAGCTGCATGAGGTTTCCCTGACCCCAGAGCACAAAATTACCCACTGAATGTGTTTGGTTGTGTGAGAGGCGTAATTAACATTCCCTGAGTATTTACAGTCAATTATTCAACACAGTGGCTTTCTGTGGGAGCTACTCATTACTCTAACACTGTCACAGTGGGAACAAATCCTCTCTTTAAGGGAAAGGAATCTTCAGGAAAAGGTTTTTGCACATAGGAAGAAAGGGTTACGTTAAAAGCCTTTGAGTTGAGTACTCTTCATCTTAACAATGCTCAAAGGTTATTTGTTGTAGCACATTCATGAACAAATAATGAAATATTAAAACTTTTGTTTTTTTCCAAATGAACAATGATACATGGACCATATGACATCCACTTATCTTAAAAAATCCTCTGAGCAAAAGTTAAAAGAGAAAGTGAGTGTTGTGGTTCAATGCTTCACAGCTTCGGATGGAGTGTTGAGTGGTTTAGCATTTTAAGCCCACGTAAATATACAGAACTAAGTCAAGCACTCTGAACTGCAGTTTCCCACACTGCTGAGGATATACAATCATCCCTTGTCAAGGTTTACAGTTTGATAAGTGCATGCATGATACAGGATCGTTGTGCGTATCCGCTGGTTTGATATAAAACAAACCGGCTGCCACCCTGACCACCCAGATGCATAAGCAACGTACAGACACACTTTATACTATAAAGACACACAGAGATACACACACATTTAAACCCTTTAACCACTAAACAGGCATGTAGCTCTGAAGCAGCCAAGCAAACATGTAATTACACCTCGTTCTCAGATGCTCCTACTTCCTTTTTTACAGAGTCTCTCTTTTTTTCTCTTCCTGCAAGTTCTTCTGTACGACCACAGATTGTGACTCATGTGGCTGAGGAGACGCCATGAGGGAGGATATACATTGGGACATTAACATTCCTGATGGGTTGGCTCAGGTTACTATGAAGGAGCTGCTTACAACTTAGTTAAAGTCACTCACAAGCAGAAGGCAACTCTCACAACCAATTTAATAGCTCACACAGGATCAATTTTGTGAAAGCAAGCTTTATCGTGAAAGCAGCATGTTAGAGGCACAGTTGCAACAGCTTCCGTCAGCATCTCCATTGTGTCTACACAGGATGCTTTCAGGCATAGACTTGTGTGTGGTTCATCCGTGTTTTGGCATCGCTCAGAGCCCCTACACAATCACTGTAGTTGTGCACTTAAAATGGAAGAAAATAGACATTTCCATGTATTTATTTGGCAGATGCTTTGTCCAAAGAGATCATAAGGTTAAATCCAAGTCACAGTAGATCAAGAAGAGGCCTTCAAGAATAAGTGCCTCGAACCTGAATTACACGTTGCACCTGACACAAGGCTTACAGGTACATGAAGTAACATAAATCCTAGCAAGTTAATTTTTTTGACAAAGAGTTACCAAAGGATTAAGAAAAAAAGAGAGAGAAAGAACATAGTAGGTGAGTACTATGGTTTTTATTGTTTTAAGTTTGCTAAACTGGACTGCCAGCTTCATGACGCCAGCTGGGGAGACGATTACACTAGACCTGCCGGATCTCCAATCTACTCATCAGGCCCAGTCTTTGGGCCAGTGCAGGTATGTTTCATATTATTGCCTAAGAAGCTGCATGGCTCCACTCACATCCCTATCCAGATGCAACAGCTGCCTTCGCCTGACCCACAAAAGCTCGAACCTGTACCAAATTCAAGATGAAGAACGGATCCTCGACGCTCTGGTCACCATGGGCCCTGCTGTCTCCATCCGCTGGAAATTGAACTCAACAGTCCTGTGTCTGTATGTCGCCACTTCCCAGGCTGCAAACCACTGGACCCAGCTGGGAGCTAAGCCCAAGGCCCTAGTCAGCTCCACTCCTTGTTGGAAGGTCCCATGGACTATTGCCAGCAGGGGTAAACATGGTGGGAAGCCCCTCTGCCACCCTCCACCACCTCAGGACCTCCAGCTGACCAATACATTTTCCATTCTGGACTCGCAGGATTTCCCCTAACTAGTCGGTCACAGCGGCCCTCTTTGTCCACGAAGTCAGATGGTCACCTGTCGCCTGCACCCTCTAAGGATCTGCCTGGGTGCCCCTCTTCACGTCCTCGTCGCATACCGTTAGCCCCTCATCCCTAGACCGGCTCTCCAGCTGAGAGCCCCACTGCCAGTAAGGTTGCTGCCCCCTCGCTGCAACAGTCCCAGGAAACATCTACCCATCTCCTAATGGCTAGCACAGTGCACACGGTGGATGCCTTGCCACTCGCGCTTCTTCTGATAATGCCCAGCCAGCACTCCCACAGCCACTCTTCTCCCCCACAACTTTGATTATCAGGGAAAGGAATGTGTGCTTTTAAACACTGTTACACACTTTTTTCCCAGTGCCACAGTCACAACAGGAGTTGCTACCATCACGCCCCTCCTCAATTACAAGAATAATTGTTCATGTGGGATTGAATGACACCGAACTTCTTCGCTTGGAGGTGACAAAAGCTGTCATTTTTGATGACTAAATCCAACCATTGGACGCGGTGCTGGTCATTTCAGCAGACTCCTTAATCTTCACTCTTGGCTGCTGTCAGCTTGCAGAGCACAAAAAGTGGGTTTTATTGACAATTTTAATCTATTCTGGAATCATGTGTCCTTTTTTAAGGATGGTGTTCATCCAAACAAAGTGGGCACTCGGACGCAGGCTGCTAATATGCAGCATGCGGTACAAACTCAACCAATTTGATTTACTGTTTATGTCTCTCATACCCACCTGGAAGCCCCTCCTCTTCTTCTACGGTACCTAATCAATCTACTGACCTGCATATTGGCGCCCCCTGCCGTCACCCCCTTTCCCCTGCACTTTCACCAAGCTCTCCCCTGTGGAATGACCACACTGCTGTCCGACCCCTCTCTCTCCCTGTTCTCATTACCAGCAGGCATCATTACGCTAACAGGTCATATCGCTGTCCCCCTGCAAAAGTAAAAACCTCAAGTTGTGGGATAAATGTTGCAAATCTCCATCCATTAAAAAAATATTCTGGAAATACAAATTATAATCATGCTTCTCTGATTAGCTGTGCCCTCTTAAATACGGTCTCTGGCCAATAAAACTTTTATTCTAAATGATTTCATCTCATCCAGTACAACAGACTTCCTGTTTCTTACTGAAACATGGCTTCGAGCTGGCGACTTAAGTGTTTTTCCCGAACTATGCCCTCCCAACTACACATTTAGACTCAGTGGTAGGGGAGGGGGACTTGGGAACTGTACCCTCATCTCAGTGGAAAAAAACCCCAGCCTTGAAGCAATGATGTTCAAAATCACTCTTGATATCCCCCTTTGCTTTATTATTGTCTTTCAGCCTCCTAAACCAAATAGTAATTTTTCTGAATCTGAATTTTCTAAATTTTATTTCTTCCATTTCTCCTCAGTTATGATTACATTTTATCGGTTGGTGATTTTAATATCTATGTCGACGACCCAAATAACTCTTTTGCATCTGAATTTGAACCTTTTAATCTGAAACAGGCCTGTATCCAGCCTCTCCTTAAGAACCCTGGTTTAGAGGGTTAGGTAATGAATAAATTCTATATTAATGAGCGCAGACTCTGGAAATACCACTGTCCTTATTTTGCTGGATTTCAACACAGCTTTTGATACGGACGATCATACAATCCTACTCAACACTCTCAGAATCTGGATTGGCCTAAGTGGGACTGCTCTTAACTGGTTTTCATCCTACATATCACACAGAGTATTCAGGGTCCCTATGGACAACTGTACTTCCTCAACTGCTCTAATGTCATGTGGGGTCCCACATGGCTCAGTCCTTGGTCCAATTTTGTTAGGTTTGTATTTATTGCCCCAAACATTACAATGGGAAGAATGCGTTGTTCTTTTATGTCTGAGAAAGATAAAAAGAGAGGCAGTGTCTGTGTTCAGATGTTCAAATTTCAATGCCATTCAACAGTAAATACCACGCAGAAGCTCAGTGAAGCTTGGAGGAGGCTTTGAGGAGTGTCAGTCTTATGTGCAGTGCATCTAGATCCTGAGACAGAGCTCCTCTCGCCACTTGTGCAATGCGAGCATGGCTATGTCAGCTACTTCAATTCCACCTTTACAATAGACTGCATAAAACAGTTTATCGTGCCCAATTAAGTATGCTGACAGTCTCTCACTTTTAATGGAATGTGTTGTGGAACCTCATCATGAGATCAGCTGCACTCTCTTCGTGGTACCAAAAGCTGTTATAACGGCTTTTAGTTAGTCAGTGGCACTAGCATCGAGATTACTCACTTTGAGTCAACCAACAAAGCCAACCAATCAGAGGAGGAGTAGGGAGGGTCTTGTGAGAAGTTGAGTGGGATCCATAATAATGAGTCTGTTTCTCTTCGGCTCGGGGCCCACAACATTACTTATCACCTACAATGCAGTACTGAGTTCCCTCCCCAGTAAGCTTAACATCCATTCACACCTGCGCTCACCTAGCCCTAGCAACCCACATGAAGTGGCCCTAACAACTCTGAAACTCAGAGCTTACATGTGTCCTTAACACACACACAGGGTGGAAAAGCCTGCAACTTCCCTCCTGTTAGTTAGAACTGAAGAAGCCTCTTGGATGAGAGGTCAAACGTCTTCAAGAAACTGAAACAGTCCAGTCCAGTTGCCAACAATACAGCACTAAGGATGAGCCATCAACATTTTTATTGTTTCCAGGAAGTTACATCTCTAAAATACTATTGAAATTCTTACAAAACTGCTTTTGTTCAACTATTGGGCCTGATACTGGTGTATAGGTGAAATATGGAGCACGACGTGTAAAAAACACTTAAACAGCGATTGTTGTTCATAGGAACTTTAACTTTACTTGTAACATTACTAACTTCTTTTTAGTTGAAGCCCTGGAAAACAGGAACATGCTCAGATTTCTGTTATCTGTGTTTAATATACTTTTTTACGGGCCTTCAGGTGACCTGAGTTCTGAGCTGAAAAGAACAATTAAATAAGGCACGCAGTCTGTTTCCATGTGTTGTGTTTATGGACAGTTTAAATACACCGGCCTGGACTGAATGACTCACAGACATTTTTCATCTTAGGTTTAAAAGTTTTAAGTTTCACTTAAGTTTAAGTGAAAGTTTAGTAGACATCTAAATTCATATAATAGACATCTTTTGAATGTCTGATAAATGTTTAGGTGGTCGTTGAGACTGAAACAATGATTAATATGCTGTTTTTGGAGCTACCTTTGAATTCTGGCCATTCAAATTATACCTTTAACGACCAGCACCATCTCCCCTCATATACAGCCACATATCATGATGTAACTTACAGTAAGTTCCATATTTCCCAGTAAGCATTTTGAAAAGATCCCATTTAGCGAAAACCGGGATTTAAATGCTGATTTCTAGTTCTACCTGGGTGATTTCAATTTAAAATTGAGCCACTGTCTACAAATGCCGTACATGGCCGCTGTTTTACTCTTTAGACGCATTTCTGATGAACAACAGCATTGCTAATGGAGGCCGGCAGTTTGGGACACCTGCACTAAAGCATGAAACCTCATATCTAGCCTGAGTTGTTGGCTTCACAAGTCATGGTTTGGAGTAGTCAAAGCTGTAACGCTAAGTACTTGTACTTGCCTACCAGCGCAATATGACTTTGGGGAAATACTTTCACATGAAACACTATCGTCTCTCTTTCAACCTTTAAATGAACAAATTATCAAAATAATTGCACATTTTTGTGTTGTGTGCACGCTGATGTTGTAACCATATTTCAACTGGTTGAAAAGAGGGCGAAAAGATGTCTTGGACATTCAGACCGAATATCACCCAGTTTTCAAAAAGTAAATTAAAGTTTGAAATCCCAGTTGGTGCTCACTGGGTTGGGTCAAATGATGACAATTGAGCCATTTCCATGTTGTATGAACAATTTCTATTTACTGCCCTTAAGACTATAAGGGTCAAAAGATGTGGATGACAGACCAAGAAAACTAATACGAAGTAGACTTTTAAATCACTATATAGCTGTTATATTTAAATAACATTTTAGACAATAAAACACTCGAGATTATCAATAACAAATATTGTTGCAATATGCTTAAAGGTGCTATTTGTAAGAAAAGTGGATTTTAGAGTTAATTCCCAACTCGTCAAATAATGACGCTTTGGGATTGTAGGACAGGTCGGCCACAGTCTTAAAGCGTCAGTTTTTGACGAGTTGAGAATTAACTCAAAAATCTACTTTTATTACAAATAGCACGTTTACAGTGGGGATATAACATTGATACAACATTGTACAAGAGTCAACAGATCAGACTGTCTTGAAAATACTTTTAAGGGGACTGCAGTGACTTTCTTTACACAAACTGTTTTTATTATTTCTTCATTTCATCACTGTTCTCTATACAGGTTTACACAGTAGCCTACCAATTAGGGCAGATAGCAACCATCTCCCCTGCCAGACACACACACAGAGCAGAGAACAGACCCTCCCTTAACAACTAAGCAAATGTTATTTCAGAGACAATCTGAGTATTTATAGCCTGAGTATTTATAGCCTCAATAACTCAATCTGCTTCATTACCCAATCACAAAATCACACTGGAGAGGCCTTTCACAGGCCTACAGAAGAAGAGTCCATTGTTGAATTCTTCTAAATCTAGGGCCCTGCAGCAGCTTCCACTATTCCATCATGCTTCAGCCGCGTTAGTCTTCCTGTAAAAGTTGATTGCAGTGAAAGGCAGTGATTAACTCACAAAGGTTACCGTCTCGTAGGCTTCAAGTTTGTGTGCGTGCGTGCGTTTTGTGCCTGTGTCTGTTATGAGAGGTTGTGTGGTTTGGAGGATGTATCCAGAATGTCTAAGTAACTTCACAATAGGGGGTTGCCCTGTGAAAAGGCCAGAGCTGAGCCAAGACAAAGAGGAAAGCTTGCCTCTTGAAGTGCACCCATTTGGGTAGGGTGGGGGTGGAATTGGAAGGAACCTGCTGAGAGCAGTGTTTAATGGTACTTTTAAGAACTGAAGGTAAACCTATTCTAGTCAAGTGCTTGAGGTCATAATAGGAAGAAATGTTGATTCATCGAGCTTATAATTAAAGAAAAGACTGCATTGGATTTCTGAATGTGTAACGTCCCCTCACTGTTGGGACTTCACCACATGGTCCTAACAATAGAGAGGCCTACATGTAAAATCAAAAGTCTAACATGAGGCCTCCACGCACTACCAAAGCATGCAAACAAAGGAAAAGTGCGACAAACCCCAGCGGTCCACTAATTCACACTTGGATGTTAGGTTTTTCCAGATTCTCCCATTGGCTGAAAGGCACCTGAATGCACCGCAGTTCTGACGCAACAACCGCGATGTCAGGAGAATTTAAGTACAGCTGCAATGCCACTTATCCACACCGAGGAAACAAGCTGGATTAACAAAGCGGGCACATGCTAATCGCCTAATGTGCAATCCCAAGTGAGGCTTCTATGTGTCTGAGCAGATACTAGCCTAGTTATTGGCAGCATGTATTGCAAGCTTAAGGCGGCATTTATTGTGAGTGTTGTGGATTTTCAAGTCTGATTTATGTGCTGCTTCTGAACAAAAGTATTAGTGATTGCTCGTCACAAGCTGATTTGAACTTTTCCACTGTGTGGACCAAAGTGTTAGCTTTTCTGTCATGTGAGCGCACAATATGCCGCATTTCTATCTGGAACAATGACCGGAGGAAGGTGATCGAGCCTGAGTTTGTTCACCGGCCACCAAGTGGGGGTCATCAGAACCTTAAACCATCGGGCTGAGACCGTGCCCACTAAGTCAGAGGGGAAGGAGAAGGAACAGAAGCACATCAGGGGAGCACTTAAATCCTGTGGCTACCCAAACTGGACCTTTGTAAAAAACGCTAAAAGATCCAGAGCAGACAGAGAGGAGGAGACGAGGAAACGTCGTCATTCCCTATGTCACAGGAACATCTGAGAAACTCAGGAGGATCTTTAATAAACATCATATCCCGGTTCACTTCAAACCTACCAACACACTGAGGCAGAAACTTGTCGCTCCTAAGGACAAAACACCCAGGCATAAACACAGTAATATAGTTTATACTGTTCAATGCAGCCAGGAATGTACAGATTTGTACATTGGGGAGACAAAACAACCTCTCCATAAATGAATGGCACCACACAGGAGGGCCAACTCCTCAGGTCAAGACTCTGCTGTCCACTTACATCTGAAGGAGAAAAATCATTCCTTTGAGGACAACAACGTAAACATCTTGTCCAGAGAAGACAGATGGTTTGAAAGAGGAGTAAAGGAATCCATCTATGTCAAACTGGGACGACCATCTTTGAACAGAGGAGGTGGCCTAAGACATTACTTATCACCCGCCTACAATGCTGTACTGAGTTCTCTCCCCAGACAGCTTAACAACCTGAGCTCAACTAGCCTAAGGAACCCACATGAAGGCCAGTTTGACCAACGACCCACAAGTGGCTCTAACGACTCTGAAACTCAGAGCTCACACGTGTCCTTAACGACTCTGTAAGAACACACCCACACAGAGTTTAAAAGCCTGCCAGCTCCTCGCCAGTTAGTTCGAACTGAAGAAGCCTCTCGGATGAGTGAACAAACATAGATTGAGCACATGTGCATTACATCAATCAGAGTTGAAAAGTCCTGAGCTTAGCCGTGCTATGCTATGCTGTGTGCTATCTGGGCCCAGTTCAACGTTACCAGTCTTTGAAGAAAAGGTGCTGGTCGTGCCTTAGCTGATGAGCCAAGCAGGAGAAGGTTGTAATCCCAATGTTGAACAGTGCTGTTCTTGCTCTGCAAGGTCTGATGAAAGAAGGTGGATGGAGGAATCTGGTCGCTCCTTTCCTTTGCAAGGATAGCAGCTCGGTTCTAACTTGCTTCGTTTTACTCAGATTGTGAAGTTAGCAGGCTTTGCGTTGCAGCTGCTGTCGCTAACTGAGCTAGAATACTAGCAGGACCTTGAGACGCTGCTGTCGAGAGAAGTTCTGTGGGCCTGCTAGAACTGTAGCTGGCAGCTCTCAGCAGCTGTTGGGCCCAGAAGAATCCAGGAGAAGAGAACTGGGGGGCAGGCAACCCCATGGGGAAAGAGGTGGAGTAGAGGAAGAACAAAGGAAGGAGCTGGGGTTTTGACTATCTGGTCAGTGGGGGGTCTGTCACCCAGGTCTCTTGGCAGTCTTTGCACCTAGGTGTGAAACCTGGGGAATTCTGGGGAACTGAGTTCATTTTGAAATCCACAATGAACAACTTCACCTGTTGGTCACCTGTTGGTCCCAACACTCTGCCCTGACTTTTGGAATCGTTTGATGAGAGCCGTAGTTTTGGCAAGGTGTCAAATTTGATTATGTCACAGGAAGTGGAATATGAAACAAGATGTCATATTTAACTCAACTGTACATCTGCCCCAAACTTTCCATGGTTGATAAGAGCATAGGTCTGAACACAGTCATAAGCCATTATTTTGTTATAGTCATGGCGCGACCTACTGGCAACAGGAAATTCATACTCTATTGTACTACACACAAGCCCCCAGGAGGAGCACCAGGCTTTGAAGCCAGTTTTTGTAGTGGACAAACCGTGTAATTACATTGTCACATGATGCACTGCGGCCTGAAAAGACTTTTTCCCATAAGCTTACATTGTGAATGAAGGGTCTGTAAAACGGTGGATGAATTTTTTTGAGCATCACAACCCCTGTGAAATGACTTGTTTCACTGTCATAATTTGAGTAATTCAGTCCAATAACATTAGGAATGTCTAGAAGAGCAGCACGATTAAATTATTTTATCCCCATTCAAGTTAGCCGGGCACTAAACCGGAAGTTAACCAGCTCAGTCAGCAGAAGTCTCTAGTACGCGCTCTATGGGCCGCAAAATGCGGAAGTTATGTGGAAGAGCCCTGGCCGGAAGTCTAGTGTTTTTGGCTTCATGTGCCACTGAGCAGTAAATGGAGCTCCGTCATGAGGGCTGTGTCCAGTAGTAATAGGTCCATGACTAAAACCTCCCAGGTTGATCAGATCCACCTCAAATTTAGTCAGAAAAGCCTTAAGACCTTGATGATGCATTACATTTACATTTACATTTAGGGCATTTAGCAGACGCTTTTGTCCAAAGCGAGGGAGTCATGCTATGCGGAGCCGAGGTGAAGTCTGAACAAGCGAGTATTGAGTCTTTTGCGGAAGATGGCGAGCGATTCTGCTGTCCTGACATTGGTCGGGAGTTCGTTCCACCACTGGAGCGCCAGAACAGAGAAGAGTCACGACTTTGCTGAGCGGCCTTTGTTTGCTCTCAGCGATGGCAGTACCAGTCGGCTAGCTGATGTAGTAGAGCGAAGTGCTCACGCTGGGGCGTGTGGTCTGACCAATGTTTGGAGGTAGAAGGGTGCAGTTCCGTTGACGGCCTTGAAGGCCAGCACCATGGTCTTGAATCTGATGCCGGCTGCAACAGGAAGCCAGTAGAGGTCACAGAGGAGGGAGGTCACATGGGTGAATTTGGGTAGATTGAAAACAAGGCGTGCTGCAGCATTCTGGATATGTTGCAAGGGTTTAGTCGCAGAGGCTGGGAGTCCAGCCAAGAGAGAGTTGCAGTAGTCCAGGTGGGAAATAACTAGCGATTGGACCAGGAGTTGCGTCGTGTCCTTTCTGAGGAAAGACCGGATCCTGCGGATGTTGTAGAGGGCAAATCTGCAGGATCGGGCCACCGTGGTGATGTTGGGGGTGCAGGATAGTCTGTCGTCGAGGATCACTCCCAGGTTCCTCGCAGTCAATGAAGGCGATACCGTGACGTTCTCGACAGTGGCTGCCAGGTCCATGTGAGGGCAGACTTTCCCCGGGATGAAGAGGAGTTCAGTTTTACTGAGGTTGAGCTTGAGATGATGCGCAGTTGTCCGAGCGGAGATGTCTGCCAGACAAGATGCACGTGGCAACGTGAGTATTGGAGGCTGGGGGAAAGGAGAGGAACAGTTGGGTGTTGTCGTCAGCATAACAGTGGTAAGAGAATCCATGAGATGTGATTGCAGAGCCTAGTGATCTAGTGTACAGTGAAAATAGAAGTGGCCCTAGTACTGAGCCTTGAGGGACACCAGTTTCCAGAAAGCAGGGTTTGGACAAGGAGCCATTCCACGTGACCTGAAAGGTGCGATTTTTCACTCTTTTAACATAGTGTACTATAGTTCAAGTGTGGTCAGCCCTAATCAGACCGTGACTCGTTGGTGGGGGGTTAGTACAGCAGTTATAGTGGAGGACCTGCCAAACTTATGCATGTGTATGTTTTCTTTTGTTTTTCTTTCGTTTTGATTTGAGTTTGCCGTTGATTTGTATATAGATATTTTGTTTGGTTTCTTTTTGATTATTTGAGTGTGCAGTGACCTCTGCCACAGCTAGCTATTGAAGTTTACCTCTCTTCCTAACTGAACCGCTGTTGGTTATTGTGTTGGCTGTACATAATATTCTTTGGACATAAAAAGAACTATATAAATGTTTTTTTTAAAGAGAAAAATAACTCAATAAAGAAATTATTTTATTGTGAATAATAAATAAAATTTGTTAAATGACCCTACATCGTGCCTGTATTCATTTTGTGTAATGACCTGTGCATGGGTTGTTTTTGGGAAACCCTCTCTGAGAAATTAAAGTTAAACGAGTATACTCTTTAGGTGCTAAGGTGGCGTTGTTGGTGTTACATAGATTCTCTAGATCTGCCACTCGCAGTTCAACTGGTATCGCCACATGTAGCTGTCTTGAAAGGAGCTGGAATACGGCCTGAAGTGAGGGAGGAGTTGATCAGAGTGGTGAGGAAAGGCAAGATGTCGTGCGAGATGTTTTGGAGAAGAGAGGAGGGAATCTGGTCGAGGGAACAGGTGGTGGCACGGTTAGACGTCACTAGCGTGTGAACATCTTCAGAGGAGAGAGGGCTGAAGCGGGTAAGGCTGTCATAGGTGAGGGTTGGGGGAGGTGCTTTCTGGGAGGGCATAGGAGTAAATGAGGAGCTGATGTCTTTTTATTTCTTGGTAAAGTAAGTTGCAAAATCATCAGCAGTGAGGGAGGGGGAGGTGAAGTAGGGGTGAGGAGGGAAGAGAACATGGAGAATAGTTTCCTGGGGTTGGAGTCAGAGGAGTTGATCTTTGACAGGTAGAAGGCAGATTTGGCTGCTGAAACAGTTGATGAGAAGTCGGATAGGAGGTGGTGGTAGCGAGCAAGGTCATCAGGATGATGCATCTTTCCGAAGATTGTGATTTTTTTGTTGAACAGCTTGGGCTTGGCAGTGCAGTGAATTTCGAGCTGTCGCCATGAAACAGGTTGTTGTAACTTACACATTCTGCCCCAAACTTCATGTGGTCAATGGTCAAATTTTAGCCCCCTTACTGGCAACAGGAAGTTATAGGTCCCATACTCTTTATTTACTCAGATTAACCCGCACCACCTAAAATTTTTGTAACTTTCCAAAACATATAGTACCAAGTTATCTACCTACCTTCTCATCATTCACTACAGCCAGCATAAAAACACCACCACAGAGAACATTCACTGAGAAGATATCGCTAATATCGCTTTGTTATATCAATTAACTTACTTATGCTATTAAATTTCTAGCATGTTGTCATGCTTCAAGCTACTAATAATTAAAGTAACTTGTTGTATGTTGATTGGTTGACAGTGTTATATTTAAGCAGTAACGGAGTAATGTAACACATTTCTAGTAGGATTTGCAGAAATATTATTACAGTTACTTAGTCTGGTAGTGTGTTACCACCCCAAATTAAGACCCAGTGGCAACTCATTTAAGCCTGTTCAAAGAGGCTCATAACAATATAGGCCCAATTGTTTTAACTTTTGTTAATATGGACATGCTATACAAGGTTAGATCAGTTAGATTCTCCACATTTAAGTCCATTCAACAGAAACCATGAGAAGCAAAGAATAATTTATTCAGATTTGCTGGTATGGTCAGTAAAAGAGATGGACAAAAGTGGCAACTCGACCTTAGAAGTGATCATAAAGTCTTAAATTGTGTCCATTCCGTGATGATTTATATTCCTTTAGTCTGTGTCCACTGATCAAAAGAATCAAAAAGGGTTAGACTCTGAATTAGTCATGGGTGTGTTTTGGACAGATCATAAATCAAACCAATCCGAGTGTCGTCCCTTACTCGTCTTCAGTGAGGGACAGGGATGTGGTCCTCGGCTGCTGGACCCTCTGCCCCACCATTTCACAACCATCTGTCCCATCAACATTTCTGTTTGACTGCTTATGAAAAAATACATTGATATTACACTGAGGAGAAGGGGGAGCCCTGCTGCGTGTCCCTCTGTGTGTGCGCGGATCTCAGTCCGTGGATCAGGTGGGAAGGGTCATAAAAAGTATCATCCTGATCAATAACGGATTAGAGGGTGAAATACGTCCTTAATGAGGAAAATATTAATGACATTACCTGCAGCAATCCTCCTTTCTGTGTTTGCCATGTTCTCCCCGTGCTTGTATAGGCTTCCTCCCAGTGCTCTGGCTTTCCCTATTGTTAATGAAAACATGCATAGGTTAATTCTTGACAATGTCCCTGGGTGCTGTACGATGGCTGCCCCGCTGCTCCTCAGGCTTGGCTTAAATGTAGAATACATAACATTTGTTGAATTAATGATACAAGTCACATGTGTAATGACTGCTTGGGCATTGGAGTTAATGGAGGCTCTTGCCAAGCGGATAGAGGTATTGATAAGAGCATGTCTACATTAATTTATGCCTTACAACTAGTTGTAAATTAACACAGTTCCACAATCACTGAGTTTTACAGAACTTTACCAAAATTTTGAATTATTCCTTTAACTTTGCTGTAGTTGCCATCCACAGGCATTAAAAAGTGTGTTGGACAGAGTACAAGAAACATTCTTTGATGGTTATTTTTTCTGGTTTGTATTTGTATTTAATTCTCAACTCCTCTCCCACCATCTGCTTACAGGACTGACCTCATTTCATGCAGTGTTGATACCATAGCCGTGACTTCAGCCCTCACTAATGATATCCTGTCTTTGTAGTACCCCACCTGACTGAGCTTACTTTCAATAGGCAGATGAGAGAATGGTACATTTTGGTGATTCCATATGGTTTTGCTCTGCTTCTTTCACACACACACACACTACCACATGACAAAATCATAAGACATTATATTACCTTCACACCTCTTTGTCCTACAAATATCCAATATCCTGTTTAGTGGATGAGCTGCATGTCTAAAAATGTAAGCCTTTTACTGATTAGCCACCTGGGGTTGTTAAATGAAAGCGACTGAACTGTGACTTGGTCTCCCGGGGTGTAGAAGAAGCAGAAAAGCATGAGTAAAAACAAAATGAATATGCATACGACAGAAAGTGTGAGGCAGCTGGCACACAGGTTTAAAAGCAATCACATTCACACATTTCATCACAGTGACTTTTTGTATTGTGTGCAAACATACATTTTTTTTTTTAAGTATTGTAGCAGCCCTTGGTTAAGCAAGATGCGAGTCTCGACTTCACGGCTTATTTTCTCTTTTATTGCATAATTTCAGGACCCATGACACAGATTGCAAAATACAATTAATAAATAGTAAATCACTAAATATTATTATAATATATATAAATTGAGCACCTATACAGTAGTGTATGAGCTCCCATTAAAGCAGTAAAATCACAGATCTATGGGGGTCTCTAATACATTAACAACAAGTGTTATTTAATCACAAATAATGAATTTTACATTAATGATATAAACAGGTTAAAAAGAAACATGTTTTCCAGAGGAATTACGCACCATATTCTTTCGTGATTAACAGTGTATGCGCTATCATCTTATTTATCTATGTCTGGCCTAACGTTGGTTAGGATTACTCATCATAGAGACTCCCACAGAGCTCATATTATGACTCAAATCCTGTTTTGAATGATACTTTCACCATGTCAGACAGAATTCATGACCGCATAGCTACACATTCAGCTGAGTAATGGTTAATAACGGCTATCAACCCATGTTTGTACTTTAATTATCTGTGTGGGCTCCTGCTAGCATAACATACCTGAGGTAGATGAGGAAATGGGAGAAGAACTACGAGCTTGGCTGTCAAACTGTGCATTTTGTGCAGTTTTGAAAGATTGCTCGTGTTCCCGAGCTTACATGCAAAAGACTTGTTGCACTTGTGTCAATGAGCATTGTCTGCATCGATTCTCGTGAAGTATAACCACACTTCTGAACGTTTGGCTCTCTCTCCATCGTTTCCACTTGGAGCAGGGTCTCTGTGTCTCTGTCTGTGCTGGCGTGTGTGTGAAATGACGGACAGGCATTGAGAACCCGCCCCTTGCCCAGAACAGGCTCCGACACAGATCTCTGTTCAGGATTGGGAATAGTGAAATCCATCATAAATGAATGCCTTCATTTTTTCAATACCATTAGCAGAACTGATAACGATGGAGCTTATTGACACCACAGTCTTTCTAAATTGAATACCGGGTTTCGGTACCCATCCCTACTCCGGACTACACAGAGCGGACAGGCAGAGTGTCTGCAGTGATGACCGCCCCTCCATGCAAACCAGGCTTTAATAACTTTGTTGTTCCTATGTTTGCCACCGGGTTGCTCGTTGAGGGACAGCCCACCCTTCGGAAATTCTGCCTGTCCACTCTCTCTCGCCCAGAGACACATCAGGAGCAAAGAGAGGTCTTGGAGGAGGAGTATAATCCAAGAAGAGCAGCAGCCATCCAGTCAGGCTACACTCCCCGTTATTAGCACTGGAAGTGAAGCAATGCTTCCAAGCAACAATGTTGGTACATACAGTATCTGTACCATTGTTGGGAGCCAGATGAGTTACAGGACATACAGTACATGGGTTAGAAAACCTTTTTGTCAGCAATTACCAGTGGACATGTTCAAAGCCTACTGTATTATTTTGATATTTGACTCTGTTGTTTAAATATTAATGACCTAATCATCCCGCTGTCACTAATAATTTTTTTCAACTCATGTAATGAACTCTCGCTGCAGTGTTCAGTCATCGCTTTTTGCAATGTTGTCTGAAGAGTATCTTGGGATATCTTGGAAGCTACAAAGATGTCAGATCAATGCAAGACAATCTTGCAGTGAGTGCTCTGTGATGTGATGTAATGCCAGCAAACCATTGTCATCACTATGTTGTCTTACCCTACACATTTTTTCTTTAGCATTACATAAAAATTATTGTGCTGGTGCTTTTATCCAAAGTAAAAAAAAAAAAAAGTTACATGTTAAAGGTTCATTTAACAGAGTGGGTGTTGTTTTTTAGTACCCTTTGGGCTCTGTGCAGTACCAGTGATGTTCTGGGTGGTTTTAATCACCCTTAAGTTTCTGTAAGAAGTAGAGCCTTTCCTGTCCGTTTTTTTTCCTACCAAGGTGGTGATGTACAACAACCATACAGTGTAATCATAGTTACATACTGTGGTACAGGATCAGAGTTTAATGATGTACTGTGTACTTCGATATGGACTGAAGTGGACATACTGTACGTCAAAGTAACAATGTATACCAAGTAACAACAAGAGTACAGACAGCAGAAAAGTGCACATGTCCAGGTACATGAACCCACTGAACCCACTCTGTGCCAACAGAAGAGGTAAGGCCCTAGCAACCTCTGTCAGAATGGCTTGTCAGATGGTCACATAGCTTCGTCTTAGAGTCTTACCAGACTCTGCCAGTGCAGCTGTGGCCCAGGAGGTAGGGCAGTCGTCCACCAATTGAAGGGTTGGTGGTTTGATCCCCTGCGGCCCCTGCAGTCTACATGTTGAAGTGTCCTTGGGCAAGGTACTGAATCCCAATTTGCTCTCGTTGGGTCTTTTATCTGTTAGTGAGTATGAATGGTTATTATTATTGCTCCTGATGAGCTGCCTTGTTTAGTATGAATGGATGAATGATGACCTGTGTTGTAAAACTTTGAGTAGTCAATAAAACTGGACAGGCGCTATGTAATTACAGTCCATTTACCATCTAATTGCTGCTCAAGCTTGCTCTGTGTCTGCATGGCACATTTTACAGTAGCCAACAGCCATTAGATTACGAAAAATTGGACACCATGTGTACTAAATGGAAATCACAAGTGCTGAAACTTATTCTGGCTTGCAGGTTGTTTCAAATCATTTCCCAAACACATGAGAAGTTATTTTCATGACCTTTTGAAAAAAAACTGCCTGTGAAAGGAAAGAGCCAAAGACAAAGAGAAATGGGTTTTATAATGTTTTGAATGAGACCGTCCTGAAAGGATGAAGAGAAAGGAGGAGACGAAATGCAAAAACCAAGGAGGTGTGTTTTATTGTGCACTACAATAAAAGGTAACACTTTTTGGTGAGATCATTTGTTTTGAATTTTGGGCTGGGTGGGGTGAAATACAGCACCAGTTAATAAAGATAAGTTAATAAGTTAATAAAAATAAAGAGGCATACCTATTGAGTTACATTTAATCAAACATTGTTTGAAAGTGCAGTAAAATTCAAGCTTTGGCAGTGTAGGATGTGTAATACCTGCTTGGCCTACTCAAACATATTTATTCATGAGGCTAAAAAATAAATCTGCTGAGGTCAGCGGTAAAGCAAGTAACTTTTTTTTTCTTCAGGGTCTTTTTTGTGCTGCTAGACTTCAATATTAATCAGGTAATGAGAGAGAACAACAACTATAAAACCAGTGTCCAAGTACTCCATCCAATGGAAAATGTCTGTTCTTTCCAACCTCTCTGTGTTCCAGCTCCACAGCGCAGTTCAGTACGCAGTCTCTTACCTGTTCGGACATCAACACACACACAGGCCAGGTCTGGGTATTAGTCAGGAATGCTTTGGTTGTACCTACCTACATATTTAAAACATAGATCAACTCAGCTGACATAACTGTGTAAGATGCCATAGCCATGTAGCTTTGGAACTGCGTTTCTGAGCTCATAAGTGAGGTTTGAACTCCCTGGAGGATAGTGGGTTTCAACCATGGAGATATGAAAGGAGGGTTTGTTTCAATAAGATTATGTTTGATTTTTATTCATCAAGATCTTGACTCATTTTCCACGTGCTACCCTTTTCCTGTGCCTTTTCCTTTTATGTGCATCCCACTATCTTTTTCAGAGGATGGAGCTTGGACAAAAAAGAATAAAGACTTTAATTAATCAATCAATCTTTATTTGTATAGCGCCAGTTCACAACAAAAGTCCTCTCATGACACTTTCCAAATTGAGCAGGTCTAAACCATTCTCCTTGATAATTTTTTTTACAGAGACCCAACATTTCCCCCATGAGCAGGCACTTGGCAACAGTGACAAGAAAAAACTGCCTTTTTTATGGCAGAAACCTCAGAGCAGATCTGCCTCAACTGGTCGGGTTTAGACATAGAGAGTGTGTCTGCCTCCAGAACCGACATTGGAAGATTGATGGCTAAAGGTTTGACCCAAGTATTGAACTTCAGTCACGTGATAAATGCAGGGTTTTTCCCTGGAGGCCGTCACAGCCGATGTCCAGGCCGCCAACACTTGAATTGGTATGTGGTAATATGATCATATATGGTAATATAATCATTCCACAACTTTATCGCGTTTTTTTTATATGCAATGACCGCAATTGTCCATCGCGGCGCTGGTATGCAGGTATGGTTCATAAAATCAGCTATTAATTTAACAATGCAAAGCAAGTTCACAAGGAGGAACAGTGCAGACATTTGATCATTCTAGGCAGTTAAAAAGTAATAATTCATGTTACTGACAAGATTCGGTAAATGTATGAGGTCTAAAAATATTGCTGCTCAATCTAAAGAAACGGAAGGGGCCGTTGGTGGAGAGGAGCAGCAGAGAGCAGGGAAAGATGAGGAGGAGTCATGACGAGGAATCGATTCAGCTGCAGCGTCATTAGGCGTGTATTAATGGAAAGCCAACTTTTACATGATTCAAACATCACTTTTTATTCATCTTCCCAGATCTAATAAACACAGAGCCAGTGGTTTTGACCCACAATGGTTGGAAAAATTCACCTGGCTCAGACACAACGAGGCCTGAAGCATAGCGGCCCCACGCAGCTTGCAGCTGGCTTTGTGGGGCAGCCGTCCACTGCTTACAGGCTGGACAATTTAAAAGGCAACTAGATGAGGGATTGCCATAAAGTGGCAGAGGAGAAGGAGAAACGCCTCAGAGAAGGTAAGACTTAAATTCAAGCTTTTCTCTAGAAGTAAAAAACAAGACATTAAAACTAATTTGACAAAATGATCATTGAATATTGAAAAAAATAATTACTTTTCTGTCTTTAGGTAGAACACTGCAGCAAATCATAGACGCACAGGTGGACATGGACCACGGGGCTCTTGAAGGCTGCTTTAAAATAATATATGAGTGCCTGAAGCTGAAATGGCCCCACCACACCAGCTATGAGTCCATTGTTCGGCTGTGCAAGTGACTGGGCTGTTCTCATTTTGATGGGTTGAATGGAAATTCTGCTGCCACTTAATTACATGATTGTAAATTGAACATCTCTACATAATTGGGGGTACTGGAGAATTACTGTTGAATACGCCAACTAATTCTTTTTCTGTCCCTTCGAGGTCGGTGCCAACACCAAGTATACCAGCAGCCACATTATTGATAAAATGGTGGAGATCACTAGAAGGTAGAGCGGGTTGTCTACTTATCAAAAGGTCGCTGGTTTGAATCACCAGCTCCCCCAGCTGCATGTCGAAGTGTCCTTGAGCAAGATACTGAACCCCAAATTGCTCCTGATGAGCAGTTGGCACCTTGCATGGCAGCCTCTGCCATCAGTGTGTGTGCATGGGTGAATGTGACAAGTGTTGTAAAGTGCTTTGAGCGGTCTGTAGACTGTAAAAGCGCCATAGAAATGCATATTGAGAGTCATCCAGGATGACAATAGACCTCTTTTGTTTGAGTATTTTTTTTTTTTATTATTCTTTTAGGAAAAATAAATGGATTTGGAAAAAGGCTCCAGGATGCATTCCCTGGCCGGAAAACATTGCCTCAATCTGGCTGTGTTAGACTGCATTAAGGTCAAGACGTGATGCGCCACATTCTGCTGCTCTCATCAAAGACCTTTAATTCCAAGCTTGGAATGAGCCAACAGCTCAGGGTCTACATTCCTGTGTCAAGGACCAGTTATTTCCCCTCTGCCCTTTGCCTGATGCAAGTGGTACATGAAAAGATCCACCGGCAATTTTTGTTTTTCCAAAAACAAATATTTTCTTCTCCCATATGGAGCAGGAGGTATGAGAACAATATCACAGTCCTTGGTTTTCCTGTTAATTTAATGATATTCCTAGCTGACCTATCATGTTTAACCTGAGGTCACAGTGCTGAAGACATCCCTGACAGAGCTGAGAGAGAGCAGCATAGTAAAAGACTGCTGGCAGGCCTGGCTTCAATCTGATACTGGTCTGAAGCCTCTGCAGGAAGAGATCCCTGCATACTTCAAGGAAGAACAATGTAAGTTTTGTATACTACTACTTGAAGTGTGAATGTATTTAAGTAGTTAGTTTGGATTTAATGAAACTATTGATATTTGTTCAAATCTTTTTACAGCTGATGGAGCCGTTTCTGACTGCACTGACTGAGAACATCGAGACCCGGTTCCCGAACACCAGCAGTTTATCAGTCTTCAGTGTGTTCTCTCCAAGACAGATTCTGAAAAAAAAATCCAGCGTATGGGCAAGTGGAGATGAAGAGACTGGCAGAGCAGTGTCCGAGACTGAAGGAGAGGGAGACTGTACCCTCAGTCTGTAGGAGTCTCACTCATTCACAAGGTCAAAGTCCTGACCTGAAGGTACCAGTTACACTAACTACTCAACCACGACCGATCTTGGTTTTAAAGAATAATCATATCTTTGTTCTCACTTTGCTCTGCTGCTTCAAACCAAATCCCTGGAGGAGGTCCTCCTTTGGCTTGTATCCCCTGAGTGGTCTGAGCTGTTTCTAACCCTGAGCCTTGTAGCTGCCACTGCCCTCACAGCCCTTGTCCAGACAGCAGATGTGGAGAGGCTATTTTCAGCACTAAAGATTTTGTGATATGATTGAAAACACTAGCACTATTTATTTCGCACTAGTCTGTATCTGAATAGATTTTTAATGCAGGAATTGTGTGCGTCTTTTGTCTCTTGAAAAGGTGAAGACACCACTGTGCAACAGATTGAAGGCGAGACACTTGGATGTGTGCTGCAAGGTTGCCATCGATGGGCCAGACCAAGAGGCCTTATCTGGAGGTTTTATCTGATAAAAAGCGGCTGAAAGAGGCCAGAGGCTGAAATGTTCTGCCTCTGGCTGTGAACTGTGTTCATAAAAACAATGCCACTGCCCTGTAATGGGGCCACATTTTGATGGTTGTTATGATTAAAGGCTAAATTTGTATCCTGTGAGCTATTTTTCTTTTTCTTAAAAAAAAGAAAAGAAAAAGAACTTTGATGTTTAAAGGGATAGTTCAAGTGTTTGGCACTTTAACTGTAAATTAGTATATTTCTATTTTTGCTTTATTTTATTTAAAGAACACACTTAACTATACTTGAAACTGTGGTTAATTGTCATGAATTAAAAATGTTGTGAAAATGACCAATCAAAAGATTTTAGCTGAATTTGGGCACAGCACCTACCACCACCGCCCTATTTGATGCCAGGAAAAATCCTTAACTGGCTAGGTGGTTGTACTTGAGGAGCAATGGTAGTGAATGTCTACCTTGATCTTTGTCTGCTTGTCCACAGACTCCAGAGGTCATAGGTAGACTAAATGTCAAGGCTAAGCTCCTTCATTGGTTTTATTTATCATCCTTTGTTTGTTTAGCCTGTGTTTTATTTTAAGGCTATGCTTAGCCTATATACTAATATAATAATAATGTACCTATGGTTGTACATAATGTATTTACCTGTATAGCCGAGCCTAAGTTCTGATCTGTGATCAGTGAAGTGTCCTTGTGGGACCGAAATGAGCCATTTAATGAGTCATTGGTTGTTTATATTGGTCTCATGCCTTTTTTTCCTCATTGCTGTATTAAGGCCTAGTTCGTAAAATATTAGTTTGCAAAATAGGCCCTATCTGCTGGCTGTATAGACCTCCTCCGAGCACACTTTTATTTGCAATGTTGAAAAATATCTATGCCTTGTTCTTCTGTGAACCTGCTTGGAATACTTGACATCCGGGTTGGTTTAATAAAAGTTACACCCAAAACACACCCATGACTAATTAAGAGTATAATTACAACCCCTTTGTGGTGTGCGCCTCATTTTGCGCCCAGATTATCGGCAGTTTAACTAGCAAAAGGGAGTTGGACAAGACCTGAACGCACATGCACCATGCACTTTAGACTATGTGCCACAGATCATTTAAAATATGGCCTCTTGTGAGTGACTGCTATCATTATCCCTGCTAATATCCCTATTAATATCAATGGTATTGCCATCCACACCAATGATGTGATCTTGCTAGAATGGCAGTCTGGTTGCGATGGTAATGGAGTAAGTCCGACTATTAACTACACTCCGATTCTCTGTTTGAGAAGGAACGTAAACCATTAAACTGGAAGAAATACTGGCTGGATTTTTCCATTACATTTACCACAAAGTTTTTATTGACCTAAACCCAACCAAATTGAAACTTCCTTGGGTTTGGGCCTGTTTATTCTGAATGAGGTGAGGTATTCTCCTTGGGCTTTTAAATTGATTATAATCAGAACATTCGGCTCAATGTAAACACTGCTAGTTTCATATGAATGTAATTCCAATGAGAGGGATGGTGAAACCGGCAAACAAATATCCACATTTTAACAAAAAGCTGAATTATCTATGAATTTGAAGAATTGTTACCTGTTATTTCTTATCAAGTTGCCATATAAGCATGAATTTTATTTTCAAACATTTCACTTATAGGCTTTTGATTCAAATTCCCCTAAAACTTGAATGAAAATGTGTCACCTGGATGGTTGTAATGTGCTCTGATCCCTGCTCCTCCATAATCTCCTCTGTGTCCAAGTTAAAGAATGTCCTAATTACAGCCATTTTAAAAGCATGGGTGACGTCTTTTGATGTGATATTACCCTCCAATCCAATTATCCCAACACTTGTCAACCTCACTCAGCAGTCATGGCTACTAGCCTGAAAGTTAGGCCTGGCCACTTACTGTTTTTTTTTTTCTTCTTTCAAATTCACCATGGTATGCCTCTATTGAGTGACTACACCAGTCTAAACCTCTCTATCTACTTAAGGTTTATTACGGTGTGAATGAAAAGGCTGGAATCTATTTTTCTGCTCAGGAGAGAGTGACTCAGTGTATTTTAAGCTGTGTGATTTATCAAGCACTAACGTTTACAAGTCACACAGACGGCTGGCAATATTTTGAATAACTTCACCAAGCTTGCTTGCTTGCTGTTAATGTGGGTTTGTTGTTGGTGAGCCTTTGTGTGAGAGCAGGAGGACTCACCCACACCTACAGTACCTCAGCCCACAGGGAAAGTCTGTGTAAAACACACACACACACAAAAAGAAAAAATATAGCTCAATGATACAATGATGACATTAATGATGCCCTCTGAACAGTTATAAAACGTATTGTGAAACAGATTAAGGAACTGTTGGGTTTCTTATTAACAGCAAACAGCATTAATGGAAACAGACTGGACAAAAGGGAGAGCTCTTACACAGTTTTATCAAATATAGATAATATATACTTATATAATTTGAAATATATATTTAATAAAATCCAACTCCACTTTAAAATAATTGACATGTAAACAACAATTTTTGAACACTTTTCTTACTATTTGGCTGTGTTTGAGACGTCTGTGGGTGTCAACCTTTGGGCAGTGTTGTGTAGCCCCAAGCCAATAAAAGCAGCAGGGTATGAGTTCAGGACAACCCCTATTCCAAAGGAGTTAGGATGCTGCCTAAAACATAAGTAAGAACAGAATGTGACCATTTGCTAATCCTTTATGACAAATACTCAATTCAATGCAGAACAAAGACAATACATTGAATTGTTTTGCTCTTCAATTTCATTAAGGTTCTAGCTCTAAGGACTATACACGTTTCTTTCATGGCTGCTATCAATCAAAACATTATTCGCAAAGGGTGGGGCTTAGAATGAATTAGCCATAATTCAATAACCTGAACCAATTATCATAAAACTCTGGAGATATCTTCAGGCCATGGTTGGATATAGGTATACAAAAGCATTTTGAACCCCAACCATAGGGGGCGCCAAAAATACCAACAAAATGTGTACCTCAAAACCTGGTGGACAGAATTTCGCAAATTTGAGTGAGTCCCGCTCATTGCTGCTTGCAGCTTTAGTCACAGCAGATTGAGCTTCTTGAATGAAAACAGCTTGAAGCCGCCTAATAGCCGCATGCTGCTATATTTGATATTTGTAAGTATATGCTTTATCTGTCTTGGCCCAGCTGTGTCCTTCCCTGATTCCGAGTTGTTCTGTTCTTTACCCATCCTTTATGTTTGTGTTTGTTCTCTCTGTCTTTCTGTCGGTCTGTGGTCTGTCTGGGTGTGGTGCTAGTCCATCTCCCTCATGCTGTCAGTCACCAGGCTGCCAATCAGCCTGCATGCCTCGAACCATCCACTGAGCCCTCTCTGATATAATGTGTCATTTGTAAGCCATATGTAAAGTGATGTGTTCACTGTCATCACGTCAGGTCTTTGATGGTGTGAGACTGAAAGGTCAGCAGATAGACAGGCCTAAAGACTACAATAGGAAAATACATTTTGATACTCGTAAGGCCTATATGACTACATATTTCTGTAACATGATGTGGTTGAATATTATTTCTTTCAAATAATGTTTTACATATTCATAATAAGTGAAACAATGCTATGTCCAGCTAAAGGGGACATTTTATTAAGAAAAAAATCACTTGCACTCAGATTTTTGGGTATCTGGAATTTCTTATTTCACAGTTTGTGAGCTGGCAGGGACTCCAGTCAGTTTTTGTGGACTGGACGTGAGAAAACATGGGATCCAATGAGCCATTCAGATTTTAAACCATCCCCAATCCCAGGTATCTCCACCAATGGCTTGATATCTACCTTTACGAAGGTTTGCCATTTTTCTTTGTCGCAAGCACTGACCTGCTAGTATTATGACGAAGGTAAGAGCTAAGCACAGTTGCTCTGTTTTTGGCTTCACAGACTGAATCACTACATCTTCCCCCCACCTCAGAGGACATTGGAGCTGAGTGACTTGATATTACACAAGTTTCCTTGTGTTATAATATAATCTCATACTGTGAAAGGGGCATTGTCCAAAGGCTCAGTGGTTTAAAAGTAAGGATGAGGCTCAGGTTCACCACTTTGAAACACATTTCACAACACATTGTACAAAGGATATACATATGTGTTAGGGAACACTTAATAAAGGATTGTCTGTAAACACAGTTGATTTGCAACTGACTGCATTATATTATTTTTGTTTTACAGCGTCACAACTTTTCTAGAATTGGGGTTGTACATTTCCTTCTTCATCTCTCCTCTCATTAAAAGCTGCAGGTCTGTGTCTGCTTTGTTCTCCCCAACCCTGCTTCCTCTCTCTCTCTCTCTTTCTCAATCTCTCTCTCTCTCTCTCTCTCTCTCTCTCTCTCTCTCTCTCCCTCTCTGATGTAGTGTGTAGACGGGGCTGTTTGTAGCTTGAGGGGGAGCGAGCTGGTGATGTTTTTATGAAAAGGTTCTGTAACAGGAAGATTTTGAATCTGTGTGTGTGTGTGTGTGTGTGTGTAGTGCTGTGATAAGTACCTGGTAGATATGTTTTCATGAAGGAGGTTGAAAGTCATAAGTCTCTCTCTCTCTTTCTGCCGGTTGCTGTTTGTTAACACACTATTCACACGTCATGAACAGCGTCCAAGGCTGAGCCACATTCATTTCTATGAAAGCTGCTCAGAGGCGCAGGGATAAAAGTTTAACTTCCTGGGTAGAAAATTGCCTGTATCTTCCACCCTGTGGGGCCCATAGAGAATCTGCACTTGAGACATGCTGGCTTACTTCCTGTTTCCTGTCCTGTCCTCCACTAACTTTTCTAGACTTTCCCAATGTTAACGGACCGAATGGATCAAATTATGATAGTGAAAGGAGTCCTTTCACATTGGTTATCCATCAAGGAAACACTTATTTTGGGACATGTTGATCACTCCTCTCCAATCAGAAGCTGTGTTATTAAGTGCTGACAGTTGTAAAAGTGATTGGAGAGATGAATGATATGTCCTGAGCTTTTGGAAATCTACTGCAACACCTTCAGTGATTTTGTGATC